>NC_134563.1:23963745-24270290 GCF_025594145.1 Primulina tabacum | reverse complement strand
ATCGAGAGCAAGAAAGGTAGACAAGAAGCGCTCCACCTCCTCCGTGCCGCGTCGTCGTCGTTTCGTTCGTTTTCTTTCGAAACGAAATCAGGCATGTCTAGATCTCTTTCAAACCTCAATCAAGTCATATTATTAATTATTTTTCAGTACATGATCAGATTTTATCATTTCAAAAACCGAAATTTTCAGCAAAACAAGAGAGAAAATTCTGCACAGATTTTTATCGACTTCCATGCTTCACGATTGGTATGTTTTGTTTCGATTTCAGGGATGGATCGTTCCAGGGGCTCAAGGCTTCATATAGACATGTACTAGGACATGTTAGGGCCATGATAGATCGTGAGTTTCAGTTCCATACATGCTGGAACGAGCACATGACAGCAACCTCCCCATTAGTGCAGAATGTTGTTCGAAAAATTCAGTTTCTTGTCATGGAGGAAGGATCTGATCTTGGCTGCCCCAAGGGCCTATAGCCATGGTTGGATCACTTCCCTAGCATGTCTAAGACGTGACTAAGTTGCCCTTTTGGTGGCTTGGTCCATGGTTCATCGGTTTTTAATAAAAACGTCAAAACAGCCCCTATACCCCTTCGGCTTCTTCATTTGTTCAGCTTTTGGTTCGTTCTTTTGTTGCTTGGTATGGATCTTGGTTGGCCTATGGCCCTTAGCCACGGTTCATATCATGCTCCTAGATGTCTAGATCGTGCCATGGTCAATCAAATGGCCACTGGAATGACGCAAGACATCGATCATAGCATAAACACTACACACGCATTCAAGATGCTCTCGGTTGGACCCTTCGGTTGAGTTATGGTGTGATGCGGATTGTGGCTGGCCTAGGGCCCTTAGCCATGGTTCAAATCTTTCCTTGGGATGTTGGTAAGAGTCTCTGGTCGGTGGTTCACTCCCCTAATGGCCGATAGTCTCGAAACCAACGCAAGTCTTGTAGTTGCGCAGCTGCTGGAAATTACAGCAAGTTGCTGTGTCGGTTCAGAGGCTCGTTCGAGTTCTTGGTTGGCTTTTAGCCCATGGCCTTGAACTGGACAGTGCCTCATTGAGTTAGGAAGGTCATGTTTTTGACCGTTTGTCATTTGGATCATTTTTGAGGTCGTACGAGAATTTACGGTGCAATGTGCCAAATTGACTCTCGAAAGAGCGTTTCGTGTTTTAGCCTCCATTCCACCTAGATTTCGACCCTATCATTTTAGGAACATTATTTTATGATTTTTCAGCGTATTTTAATCATGACTATACGTCGGTTCAGTGTCGGTTCAGGTTGGCTCGGAGTCATGATTAAATGCGAAGTCATTAGGCGTCATAGTCGCATCTTTTGAACGTAAATTGCATAGTTGGTCAAGTTTAAGCTATTGCATAATTTTCATGGCACAGTTAGGTTGCAGCGAGCCTGAGAACGATCCAATCCAATCCAGTTGGTAAAATTACGGGACATTTTCATTACGCCAGTTAATTATTTTACGTGCATTAAATAGAAAATGATTATTTTTGAGATTTATGCGATATGGCTTGTGGTTCATTCACTATGTGGGAGTGTTATTTTATACGGTCGCCAGTGACCGATCAGTTCAGTATGGTACCACTCGGTCGCCAGTGACCGGCCAGCTCAGTTCAGTTTCAGCCTCCCCGGTAGCCAGTTACCGATCAGTTCAGCTTAGTGCAGTGGCCACAGGCGTAGAAACATAATCTCAACAGAAAATTTTACCAGATATTTCAGTACAGGCTCCAAGGAGCAAATATTTTTACAGTGATTTCCAGTTCAATTATGCACGTATTATAATTGCTCAGTACAGATTATTTTCAGTATGCCTCAGGACAGGATATGTTAACTCATGCATATTTTAATTCAGATTTTTACTCGTTACCTGTGATATATGCATGCTGAGTCTTTAGGCTCACTAGACTTGATTGTTGTAGGTACTGATGAGGCCAGGGCCGAGGGCGGGGACCAGTGAGCCAGCTTAGGTCGGCAGTAGTGGCACCCGAGGACCTCAGAGCAGCAGTTGTTATTTTTTTCCGCAAACAATTTTATCAGTCGTTGGATATTTTTTAAATCGTTGTTGTTGGCAAAACTTTAATTTTCTTCCGCTGCAATATTTTGAAATATTGAACTTGATTCACCAGTGATTTTATGAATGAGGCCATTTAAGTTCTTTTAAAAAGAAAATTTTTAATTTTCCGCAAATTTTCAAGAAAGGAGTTTTAGGCCCTTCACACATACAAACAAGACAACAGCCGGATAACTCCAATGAGAATAAATCCCAGTATAAACAATGTGTACATGCCATGGTATAATAAAGCATGAAACAGATATCACTACATGTATCATAATCTGACATTGCAAATCGAAATCAAATTGTAAATAAAACATGAGTTGTAATCTACGAAACATAATTTATACAATCTGTAATTCAACTCATGACTCGGCATCTCAGACTCGACTCATCTCTCATCTAATCTAAGGATCCCAGGTGAATAAGAACGTAACAGGCCTCCCACCTACTACTACCGGTCGCGGTGGCGGTACGTTCTTATTTCTGGACTTTGGTCTCGTCTATATCGAATAATCTGTAATAAGGATGCTATCTGTATCTGAAGCATCTCGATATACCAAACGTCCAGTGTCTTGGCATGTCTGTCCAAGACTAACCCTATTCTGACAATGTGCAATGGGCCAGTGACTCCTCTGTCATAGTCTAGCCCCTCTGTCTGTGACTCTCACTCTATAGCTCTCTGCTTTCTACTTTCTAATTCAATAGAATAAACATAATCATTAAAACACAAAGGTATAAAAACAATACCATACAAGTATGTGGTTTAGGAAACTCGAGTTAAATCTAACTCAAGTCGATCTCCCAGTTAACATCGATTTATACTTTTCTCTTCTCGGTCTGACGATGAGAAGACGAAGTCTCGAATTCAACTCTGTCCATACCCAATCTGGCAATGACAATATCGAACAGGCACAATATCAATATATAACTCAATTCAGAACCTGTTCTGATCAATACTCAAATCAAAATAAAATCTGATCAATGTCAATCGACATACAGTACAACAATACAATCTCCATCAATCGTAAATCTGATCAATATCAATCTAATGATGTTTCGACGGCATAACAATACAGTCTCGATAACCTCGTCAATCTCAACATCACAGATATAATACCAGAACTCATAATCAATATCGGTACAACTCATAATCTCAATAACAATACAAATCTGATATCGAATCTCAATCAAATCAACTCCGAAAATCATAACAATTACATAAACAGTCTGTTCTTTAATCTGACTTCAAATATACGATGTCTACTGTATCAGAAACATCATATCTGATTCAAATTCGATTATGACAATAACATAATTTCAAATCATGTATAAACGTAACAAAACTTACGTCCAGTTGTAGCTTGCGTCGATAGGAATTCAGTACTGAAGTCGGATTCAAAATCTGACGGACGGATCGAAATAGAAAGGCGTAAGGATATTTCTTCTCAAAGCTTCGCTCCCTTTCTCTGGAATCTGAGGAACAATTCGTTCTTGATATATATATATACATATATACGTTGCATGTAAGGCAAGTGGAGCATTGTGCGTACTAGCACGTCTCACCGCGGGTGCGCTATACATTGGACCGCGGGTGCGCTGTGCGTATTGGATCACTTTCAAAAATTCAGAAGGAACGACCGCGGGTGCGCTGACTCTTGCACCGCGGGTGCGGTCCTGTCTCGGTACATCCACCGCAGGTGCGGTCCTGTTCTTACCGCGGGTGCGCTGCCTCTACTGTACCAACACCAAAATTTCAGAATGACAACCGCAGGTGTGGTAAGGTTCCTGGCGCGGGTGCGGTGTCTTGTTGTCACTAAACTCAAATTGCAACGTCGCTTCTCCATGTCTGTTCTTCCATTTCCTTTTTCATAATACATAATAATCTCAAAAGTATCAACTAAAATCTCGGGCATTACATTTCTCCCCCCCCTAAGATACGATTCGTCCCTGAAATCACAGATAATCAAATCAGATATATATATATATAAGAAAGAAATGTATAAGAGAGGTTACTCAGAAAACTCATCTCCCTGAAACAATCTTGAAATCTCAGTCTCATATCAGATTCTATCTTTCAAGTAACATTTCTAATGCCCTGACGACTTTACTGTATATTCAACAGTAGAATAGTCTTCGTTCTGAATTTTCTTTCTTTCACGGATCTCTGATTCCGGACTGGATTAGTCATTCAAGAAGTATAATATCATAATACCACTCGAAATCATTATGATCAAATCAATCGCAAAATACTGGCTATACAACATTCGTATATACCAATCAACCGCTGCTAACAAATCAATATCAGCATCTGCTACCACCTCTGTTTATCCTAGTCAGTGCTATATTCAATTTTCAGCCTCAAATATCAACAGTCATCGTAAGACGTTGGTTTATTTAGTCTGTCTATTCTGAGCTGTCTTCGTTCTCTTCTGAATCAGTTGCATTTTCTTTATCGTATCTCTGACCTTATCAGATCCAATCTCAGGAATTTTCTTTATCGTATCTCTGACCTTATCAGATCAAATCTCAGGTATCTCCGAGATATTATCTCTATGCAAAGGAAATTTACAGTTCTCACTGTACAATACCGCAACTGAAGCTATCTCAATACTCATCTGATAGCTATAGTTATACGATCATTCACAAAGTGACAATAAATCATGTCAACTAGTGCTAAAATCCAGCACTACATGTCCTGGATATCCTCCAGTCTCAGGATAGTTCGCTCCGACTATCCGTCGATTTATAGACAATAGATAAAAGAGTTTATTGTATACTCTGCCAAAAGTACAAAATTAATAAAAAATCATAGTATGATATAATAAACTTTGGCATTCAATACAATCTGACCCCTTCTCTTACATAAATCTCAGTCATCTGATCAGGTATGTACATCTTCCTGTACAACATAATAGAGGCATATTCGAGCAATCTGTCAATCATAATCACATCACAGCACTGTCTTGTCAAGATTTCAGTAGTATCGTCACACAATACATAGAAATGTACTCCCATTTCTATTCCAGAACCGATAATCTAGATAACCAATCTCCTGGTTTCTATCTTTCTGTCTTCATCTGTCGACGATTCAGACATTTCCGTACAAATTCTGCTACAACTGATCTCCTCTGTTTATATCAAAACTGTCTTTTCGAAGTATCATATCTTTTCTGTTACCAGCAAGAATACTGAATTGACTACTGTGCGCTTCTGACAAACATCTATCATTTCAGATTTGAAATATTCGGCACAAACAAGTCGGTTACTCACATAAAATACAGTAGTACCTACCTGATATTCTGATTAACACCCTACTCTGCTTATCGAAATCAAGTTCTGTACATTCTGATCAAACTTCTGAACTGCTGTAACTTTCAAAATCAGCTCTGATTTGGCTTGAACTGTATATAATCTCAACAATATACAACCATCTGTATCAAATACGAATTCAGAATAACAACATCGGCTCAGATTCTAAATATCAATCATCTATACTGATCTAATAAACTCATAGAACGTGATTTCTAACAATATTGTCGATCTGACTAACCGATTACATTTTCAACGTTGTTTAGATCAACTGCTATATCATCTTCGAATGTAATGTCCCCCAAACAATATACTTTGTCTCAAATACTGTTTTAGAACAATAACAATTCGTAAGAAATTTCAAAACAACAGCTACATATCATAATCTGCTAAACTCATGAAAAAATAAATTTATGACATTTCTGACTCGGTGTCATTCTCAGCCATTGATCATTGCCTCAGCTGTGCTAATATCAATCGGTATACCATATTCGGATATCACATACTCGAAATACAATCTGTTTCAATCAAGATTCATATCTGAACAATTTCTGTATACAACAATTTCAGTTCTCAGATCCTTCAATACAAGATATTCGATTTAGTCAGTCATATGCCACGAGTATATCACAAAATATCATAGATAAACGGCATAAAATCATCAGAATACCTCTGAATACAGGATTCATCAACCCATAATCAGAACTAAAGTATTTTAAAGAGAAACACACAATCAGATGTAACTTTCGGTCAGTAAATCTTCTAACTGATATTTCAATTCTTTCAAATCAATCAGTATCATTCTGTACGGACTTCTAAAATAAAACCAGTACCTGGTATCAAATCAAGGCGGAAATCACTCTACCTGATATAAGGCAAATCCGGAATTTCATCTAAAAAGACTTTAGCAATTCTCCTGCTACTGACAAATCAGCTCATGGTATATTCATTTTCAGTAATCAACTGAATGCATAAGGAATAATTCCATTCCTTTCGATAATCATCGAATCATAATTAATACGGAAATCAAAGGAATTCAAAATCGAAAATCCTTACCGTACATTATTCATTCTTCGGACATTTCAGGTCCGAATCTTACCATTTCCTGGTAAGAATCTACAATAGCTCTGTAATTGTTCCATATATCCATATCAATAATGCTAACAGAATCAGACAATACAAGTACAACATAATCTAACTCAATCTCATTCTCATCTTACTGCAGTATACGATATTTTACAGAATTCACTGACATCAACCTTTCCCCCAAGAGGTAAGGAAATCAATACTACAATACCACCAGACCCAACAGATAAAGCATATATCAATGTAATTCATACAAAATCATGTATAGGATGTTTTAGTATCTCTCAATACATACGTAACATAATCGTAAAAGAACAGTTACCTGTCACTGTATCATCAAGTGCATCCTGGGTCTGTTCCTTGATCACTTCAACCAGATGATTCTGCTCCCTGAAATCTTCGGGAACCTTTCTGTGGACAAACTCTAGCGAAGTGTCCTCGCTGTCTACAGATATTGCAGCTACCCGTCACTCCCTGGCATTGCTCTGTGGGATGTCTCCCTCCGCAAGTTTTGCAATAAACTCCGACATAACTCGGGCTAGAACCACTGGAGCTAGATGACCCGCTCCCTAACTTCTTGAACTGTTTCTTTCGAGCTTTCAACAAATCTGGCTTCCCACTCGTACTGCTACTATCAAATCTGAGAGGGGATTGCTGTGTCTGGGGTCGGATCACATCCGACCTCCCTCGTTGTCGACTCAAACTTGCCTCAGCTCTCTTTGCTTTATTCAAAGCATCACCAAAATGCTGGGGTCGCTCTACCTTTACCAAGGAAGATATCTCAGCATTCAATCCGTTGATGAACTAATCCGCTACAGCTTCATCATTCCCAGCTATAAGAGGAGCAAAACGTAATAAAGTAGAGAATTTAGCAACATATTCTTCAATATTCAGTTGGCCCTGTTTCAAATTCTCAAACTCTGCTTTCTTGTCCTCTCGGTACGAAATTGAGAAAAATCTTCGATAGAATTCATCTCTAAAGATTTCCCACGTAATTACCGTACCACGCTGTTCTAATACTCTTTTGGTTGTAATCCACCAACTCCTTGCGATGTCGTGTAACTGGTTGGGCACTAGTTTAATTTTCCGTTCGTCTGGATACTCAAGTGAATCAAACAATATCTCTATATCATCTAACCAATTCTCACAATCATCAGATGTCTCAGTACCTCTCAGAATCGGCGGTTGAAATGACTGAAACTGTTTCAACTGTATTTCCATCGGAGTTTCTGACACATCTATGTGATCAATCGAAGTACTACCTCTTTCTGGAATTCTTCGAGGAGGTTTATCTGATTACCAAAAGCATTAGTAACCAAATACAACAAACCTGTTTCAGTCCTCCTTTGATCATCTTACTGCTGATCAAGAATCAGGTCTGATTCATACTCAATAATACACGTTATCAAATCAAATCAGTTAAATCAAGTAACATGTATTATAGTGCAGTAAAACATAGTATCATGCTAGCATATACAATGTAATTCAACATCATAATAAACCACATGCTAGCACTCACATGCAAGGAAAGAAAACACATTCTACCGCGCTCACTAACTTCTATCTCAGTCTACAGAACCTAATGCTCTGATACCACCTGTTGTGGGGACCCGGACGCTAATCATCTTCTTAATCATTTTTGGGATTTAATTATCAATTAAGATAAACAGGGACTAAATTTTTTTCTTTTACAATACAAGGGCGGAACGTAATGAAATTTAATTAATATACATATCAGTATAAAAATACAATTATGTACAATAAACATTCAGACTATACTAAGGTTCAACTACTAAATTTCATGTGTTAGAACCATATCTACAACAAGTCCGGAATCACCACGCTAAACTTGTCCTCTCTCATCATCTTCTTGACCCCGATCATGTCCCACCTGTTGTCATGCACACATACAAACAAGACAACAGCCGGATAACTCCGGTGAGAATAAATCCCAGTATAAACAATGTGTACATGCCATGGTATAATAAAGCATGAAACAGATATCACTACATGTATCATAATCTGACATTGCAAATCGAAATCAAATTGTAAATAAAACATGAGTTGTAATCTACGAAACATAATTTATACAATCTGTAATTCAACTCATGACTCGGCATCTCAGACTCGACTCATATATCATCTAATCTAAGCATCCCGGTGAATAAGAACGTAACAGGCCTCCCACCTACTACTACCGGTCGCGGTGGCGGTACGTTCTTATTTCTGGACTTTGGTCTCGTCTATATCGAATAATCTGTAATAAGGATGCTATCTGTATCTGAAGCATCTCGATATACCAAACGTCCAGTGTCTTGGCATGTCTGTCCAAGACTAACCCTATTCTGACAATGTGCAATGGGCCAGTGACTCCTCTGTCATAGTCTAGCCCCTCTGTCTGTGACTCTCACTCAATAGCTTTCTGCTTTCTACTTTCTAATTCAATAGAATAAACATAATCATTAAAACACAAAGGTATAAAAACAATACCATACAAGTATGTGGTTTAGGAAACTCGAGTTAAATCTAACTCAAGTCGATCTCCCAGTTAACATCGATTTATACTTTTCTCTTCTCGGTCTGACGATGAGAAGACGAAGTCTCGAATTCAACTCTGTCCATACCCAATCTGGCAATGACAATATCGAACAGGCACAATATCAATATATAACTCAATTCAGAACCTGTTCTGATCAATACTCAAATCAAAATAAAATCTGATCAATGTCAATCGACATACAATGCAACAATACAATCTCCATCAATCGTAAATCTGATCAATATCAATCTACTGATGTTTCGACGGCATAACAATACAGTCTCGATAACCTCGTCAATCTCAACATCACAGATATAATACCAGAACTCATAATCAATATCGGTACATCTCATAATCTCAATAACAATACAAATCTGATATCGAATCTCAATCAAATCAACTCCGAAAATCATAACAATTACATAAACAGTCTGTTCTTTAATCTGACTTCAAATATATGATGTCTACTGTATCAGAAACATCATATCTGATTCATACTCGATTCCGACAATAACATAATTTCAAATCATGTCTAAATGTAACAAAACCTACGTCCAGTTGTAGCCTGCGTCGATAGGAATTCAGTACTGAAGTCGGATTCAAAATCTGACGGACGGATCGAAATAGAAAGGCATAAGGATATTTCTTCTCAAAGCTTCGCTCCCTTTCTCTGAAATCTGAAGAACAATTCGTGCTTGCTATATATATATATATATACATATATACGTTGCATGTAAGGCAAGTGGAGCATTGTGCGTACTGCACGTCTCACCGCGGGTGCGCTATACATTGGACCGCGGGTGCGCTGTGCGTATTGGATCACCTTCAAAAATTCAGAAGGAACGACCGCGGGTGCGCTGACTCTTGCACCGCGGGTGCGGTCCTGTCTCGGTACATCCACCGCAGGTGCGGTTCTGTTCTTACCACGGGTGCGCTGCCTCTAGTGTACCAACACCAAAATTTCAGAATGACAACCGCGGGTGCGGTAAGGTTCCTGGCGCGGGTGCGGTGTCTTGTTGTCACTAAACTCAAATTGCAACGTCGCTTCTCCATGTCTGTTCTTCCATTCCCTTTTTCATAACACATAATAATCTCAAAAGTATCAACTAAAATCTCGGGCATTACACGTCCCCTAGCATCAACAGCCCCTTTCTTAAAAAAATACAACACCCACTCAAAAATTCTCCTAGGTTTTTCAAGAAAGCTCCCTCCCGGCCTTTCCGATGTAAGTTGTACGCGTATATCTCAAGTTTTCGAGCGTATAAACGCAAAGGCACGCCATAAATCCAATTTTTTTCCATCATTCACGTTACTTTATGCTGGAGTGTGTGTTTTTGCATGAGGATAGCATAGGCTTATTACGTTGCATTGTTTTTGCGAGGTTTTGTCACGAAATATGTTTTTATTTGAGATGAAACTCACATTTTTGTTGTCTTGTGAAAGGGCTGCCGATTTGTGATGTTATGGGGCTGAATATGTCGAGATTTAAGGTGTCAATGTGTTGGAGTCCCGAGGTAGTAACGGTATGGTAAGGGCCGATCACATGCTTTGGTTGAATGTCTCGGTTGTGGTTAGTTCGAAAGAAAAAAGTGAGCCGGCGGTGCAAGGGCTGTTCCAAGCCTTTGATAGTCAAAGTTTCAACGTCCTAGAAATTTATTTTTTTCAAACCTCACATATCATTCGGCCAAACCATAAAATATTTTTGACATAATTTTAAAATAAATCAACCAACTATAATTTGAAAACCAAAGGAAATAGTTTAGCATAAAATTATCTAACATTTTACTAAACCTAAAAATAACATTTTAAAAATATAGCCCATCATCGTAAAAAAATCTTTAACATCACTTAAAATTATAAATCATAACTAGTGCGGAAAACTAGCGTCGGTCCTCGGGTTATGTGCACCTTCAGTCCAGCAAAGTCAACCATCAAGACCTCCATTGTCATATTCATAATTACAAACACTTGCATCAATCACACCTAGTGAGTCTAAAGACTCAACACATCATAATCTTGATAACAAGTAATACATATACAAATTACATACAACACTGAAAAATATTTGTACTTAAAATATCGTTTTCATGAAGATGCATAAACTTTAAAACAATACCATTTTCATAAACATTTTCATGATGCATAAACTTTAAACAAAACGCTTTTCATAATGATGCATCAACCTTAAACATAAACATTTTCATAAACTTTTCATAAACATTTTCGTAAACCTTTTCATATCATCCTCAATATATTTATATGAACATGCATAACATAAACCTCAACATTTTCCTTTTCCTCATTACATAACATATATCCTTTCATCACGATCATAAACATTTTTTCTTTTTATTGAATTCAGATCGTTAATTGTGACTTTCCTCAATCCTCAAAAAGTCGATGGATCCATCTACATGTAACCACATTACTGGGCAGTGGGGACACCAGCAACACTCTCACCGGTCAACTGGGCCTCGTTCTATCCTCATCGAATGGAAATACGATCGTTGGGGCTCCGTCGGGGGACTTTTTACTTAGACGAGCTCCCTCTGGGGCCTTTTCCCACGCATGGGTTCCCTCTGGGGTCTTCTCCTGAAAATTGGCTCCCTCTGGGGCCTTTTCCCCTCACGACATCCACATTCTTATCCTCATATTCTCAATAGTCACAATTAATTCACCTACTCCAATGTTTCACATTTTCATCACTCTATAAAATCATGCATTTAATATCATCTTCCTTTTAAAAACAAGCATGCAACATATCTTTTAACGTTATCCTTTTATCATAAAAATCCATAATCGTTTAAAATAAACATTTTAGCATATTAAAATCCATATACAATTAAAATAACACTTTAGCATTATAAACATTTAAAATAACATTTTGACATATTAAATCATAAACTTTTAAAATAAACATTTTGACATAAAAATCCCTAAACATATAAAATTCCATAAACATTTAAAATAATCGTTTTAACATATAAAATTGCATAAACATTCATAACCATTGAAAAAAATCATATTTGCATATAAAACAGCATTCAGGGCACTACCATGACATTTACTAATTTCTAGGTGTAAAATTACCTTTTTACCTCTGGACATAAAATTCCACGTTTTTGACATTTTCTTAATTCCGTTGACTCTAAGATGTCCCAAATAATTATTTAAGCCTACATGAATTTTTTCGTATTTTTATTTAGCTTGATTTGAGGACTTTCAAATTAATCTTTAAATATAATATATTAATACGTTTTAATCTTGAATTAAACCAAACCTTAATATAAAATTCTCAAATTAAAAACTTAAACTTTTAATAATTATTTGAGCTTTAATATAATTTTTCAAAATTTTATTCCGCTTAAAGCTAGGCGTTTCAATTAATTTTTTAATTAACATTTTGTGAATCGATTAAATCCCGGATAAATCCAAAACTCATTATTTTGACCCCAAATTTTAAACTTAGCATTTTTATTATTTATTCTACCCTTTCAAGTCATGAGCCACCCCCGTGGACCCATAGATTCAATTTTAGTTATTAAAATCTCGTTTTTGACCCTTAACCGATCAACCCGAGCCATCTCCCGATTTACTCGAGCCACGCCCGAGCCACCTTGAGCCAAACCCTGCCAACCCACCTAGACACCCTCCTGACCAAGCCCAGCCCAAAGAACATGACCCTAACCCAAACACAAACCTCCTGGAACCGAACAAAAAATCTGCACATGGAAGGAACCCACGCCTAAGAACTCCTAGCCCACTAGGACTCTTCCAGCCGAGCCACCACCCAGCCCACACGACCCTAACCTTCCCTGGACAACGCCCAAATCCTGCCTAGACCAGCCCAAGCCCTGGACCCCACGAACGAGCCACTTGAATCAGAAGACACAAGCTGCGCGCTTGTGCTTCTTCACGTGCTGCTGCTGTCACTTGGCATGGAGGCTTCTACCCAGGCCACCACCGAGCCCAGCCCTTCCTAACCTTCCCTGGACCATCCTTGGCCACCGTCCAGACCACCTAGCCTAGCCCTCAACCGAGCCATCCCCCTGAATTTCTCGGCCAGACCATCAACCTCTCGAGAAGAGCCCCAACCAGCGTGGACTCTTCCCCAGCCCTGTTGCGCGAGCCCTAGCCCCCTAGGACTCTACCAGACCCTCAAACCTGACCCTCCTCGAGCCCCAGCCAGGCTTGACCAAAGCCCCATGTAAGGAAATCGAGCCATAGCATCTTGTACAAGCCAACCCCACTCACGGTTCCTTCTTCTGATTTTATTCCTACGGTTTCAACTTATTTCTCTTCATGTTTGCAGCGTATTGGGGTGATTAATGACTCTATAAAACATGTAAAAACATTCCTCAACCTATCCTAATCATGGCAGCCCCTTAACAACATAATATTCATGTTTTTTGTTCATAAACCACACTTTAAAAATCACATATGCTAGAAAAACGAAAATATAACAAAGTGTCCCTTGTTTTTCATGCAAGATAATTTTAAATAATTACTATGGTGTGATGGATGAGGAAAAGGAGAATATGACGTGCCTTTGCGTTTAAAACGCACGATTTTACGTTGACAAATCGAAGAACGACGATGAGGAGACGAAGACTTGAATTTCCTAGAAATTATCAATGCTTTTCCCTTCAAATTTTTATGTATGTGCCGTGACTTGTGTGAATGGGAGATTTTGGATTGTCTTGGGGATGTGGGCGTGGGGTTGTGGTAGGGTATGGGTAGGTTTAAGTTTTAAATATAGTTAATTAATCACTTAAACAAGCTTAGGCCCATTAAAGAGGTTAATTAGGCCCATTAGTGATTATTTAAAATATTAAAAAATTATTTTGTTTAATAAAGTTTGTGAATTTATTAGCCGGGTTGCCAAAACGTTCACATTTTTGTTGAAAAACTAACACCGATAAAAATTACGTCCCGGCGTATAAAATCACCTCAAAACTCCGTATTTTCAAAAATAAGAAAAAGCATCACCCTTAATTTAAATAATTAAAAACAACTAACCAATAAAAACATTTTCTATTTTTCAGTCTTCGGTCTCCGTTCCTCGATCGCAACTCGAATAACTTTTAAAAATACATTTTAATGCAACCATGTAGAAAAATATATTTTAAACATGTAAATATGCACAACATAATTAATTCATGCAATTAAAACAATTAATTGAAATACACAAGGAATTTAGTAATTGCATGCATATGGTTCGTGTGGACCTTTAGATTTTCAAAGCGTTACAACATTACTATGGATTTCGTGGTAAGATTGCCAAAGACGGTGAAAGGACTCAATGCCATTTTTGTAATAGTGGACCGCCTTACTAAGTTAGCACATTTCCTACCAGTAAAGATGAATTTTTCCATGACACAGTATGCAGAGCTATATATTTGAGAGATAGTCAGACTGCATGGAATTTCTGTCTCTATAGTGTCAGACAGAGACACACAATTCACTTCATCATTCTGGAAGAGTTTACATGCGGCCTTGGGAACCAAGTTACTATTCAGTACCGCTGATAGGATTGGTTGGTAGGTGAAAGAGTGTTTAGAAGGGGGGTGGTTGAATAAACACATGACAATTTTACCACCTTTTAAAATAATGAGTCAGTTTAGTGATAAACTGAACTCGGGAATCTTGTTATGCCAATGAAAATCAGTTAACTAATGAAAGTGCGGAAATAAAAACAGATAGAATAAATCAGAAATTAAGAGTCACAAGATTTATGGATGTTCGGAGATTTCAATCACTGCTACGTCACCCCTTCTATCTAGAAGATAGGATATTCACTAAAAGACTTTGATCAATACAAGACTTGTATAGATCCCTTCAATTTTGGACTTAACAATGCCAAACTGAAACTCTTAGTTTCAATACAGTTTATCAGTTCTCAACTGATCTGAAACTTCTTAGTACAATTGATCTCTATAAGATCGAATATTACAACGATATGTGTTTGTGTTTGTAAGCTCAATGTATAACCTTCAATGCTATGAATGTATATGATAAGTGTGAGATTTTGAAATCTTTTGAATATGAACTGAAAGCTAGTGAAGAGATTTCAGCAGAATAACAACTTGGTAGTTCGGTTTGTTATCTTTTCTCAGCTGCTCTTCTCGGCTATTTATAGGCTTTGCTTCCAACGATAACAATGAATGCATTTAAATCTTTCTATTTGTTTTTTGCCACGTTAATATTCTTCTGACAATCGTACATTATAACATTGCTGAAATGCGGAGTTCCCACTACATGTTGCAGTCTGCTTTTGTACAGTTGTCGGTTGATAGTTACATTACTTTAACTGATGACGTGTCAAACTATTTTATAAGTTTGACATAGCCGATAGAATAGCTGATAGATCTCAACTGATTGTAGTACAACTTATAAGTTCAAACTCATCAGCCAGTCGACTACATAGATCAGTTAGCTTAGATCAGTTGCCTTATCTTCGCACTAATCTTTAGTTAGGTAACCAATAGTTTGCAAATTTTTAGATCAGTTCTTTTCAGTCTTCTTGATCAGTTTGTTCAATCTTTATATGCTTGCTTTGTTAAACTTCCAAAATAAAGTTTCCAACAATTTACCCCTTTTTGGTGTTTGATAAAACTTAGAAAATATGAACTGATCAAGCTGAATATTTTGTAGATAAAGTAATATTTTATTATCAACTCTTTCAATGTGCATATTCGTGCATAGAATGAAAGAATAAAAGAATCTTCTGTAGACTAAAAATTCATCAAAATCTGCTAAACTCTTCAACTGAATAAGGAGATGAAAATTGTCTTATAATTGATCTGAATCACTTTATTTCTTTGCTCTTTTATCAGCTGGTCCTTGATCAATCAATTGACTAGGTCTCTTCTTGGATTGATTCTGCTGATCTTCTTCTTTTTCTTTTTCCCCCTTTTTTCAAACTTATTAACTCTACTGGATAAAGCACGAACTTCCGAAATGACATTTGATAAGGCATGCACTATATGTTCTTGCAGCAAATCCATTCTCTTTGTGAATACGTTCTGGAGGAAATCCATACGTTTTGTGAACACATCTTGAGCTTGGAAATGAGCTTGAATCGTCACTCGGTCCTTTTTTAACTGATCTATTTGGAGAAATAGTGAAGTAATATTCTTCATGACCTGTTGTAAACTCTTAACAATTTTCTCCTTTATAGAGTCAATCTTCATGGTGTGCAGCAGTTGAATTGATTTGATGTCAAAAATGGATTAGATCACACCGTGAAGGTTGGACTGAATTTCTTTGATCATAGATTCAATACCCGTTGGTATCTCAGGAGACAAAGCTTTAGAGGATTCAAGTTCCTGCTCCTTGTCTTCTCGATTAAAGATTACCAATGATCTATCATTTGATTCAGTCGCAACAACAACCATTTCTGAAACATCTTCTGGTATTTCTTCCTGTTCAAGTTCTGGAGGAAGGGTGAAATCGGAAGATCAGATGAGCTGGAAGGCTCGTCAGTTTGTTTATTAGCTGAAACTATAGTTGGTTCTTTAGTTGGTTGATAAACTGATACTGTAGTTGGCTATTCAGTTTACACTTCTTCAATTGGTTCCTTGTGCAACTGAGCCACATCAATTTCAGCGAGAACTGCTTGTTCAGTCGTGGCAGCCGACTGAACTGGTTCTTCAGTTTGTTGAAAAATTGCCAATGAGGTTGGTTGTTCAGTTAAGCTCGGTTCTTCAACTGCTTCTATAGTTAGAATATTAAGTTGGATATCAGTGGCGACTGATTGTATGACTTCGTCAACATTTGCCAATGATAACTCAACATCAGTGTAGAGCTGAAAGCTCTGCAATAGAAGATTGAGGAACTGAGGGTGATGGTTGAGCATCCTTTGAGGAAGGAGCAGTTGCTGGCTCAATTGATTCAGTAACTGGTTCTTGGGATGGCCCTGGGTGTTTAACTGATTGTTCAACATGCTCTTCAGATGAAGGACTTTGAGAATTTGTTGGAATAATCAACTCTTGATCTTCATCTATAGTGATCGTAGATCCGTGTCAAGTTGATTATGAACTGCTCTGTCATCAAAAGCAGTTGGACTATTTGGATCATAATTTTGGCAGAGATGAGCGATCAGTTGAGCACGTTTCTTGACAAGCACCAGATCAAAGAAGTATGTCTTCATTTCCAGTGCTTGAACAATCGAGGCAGCTTTGACTACCTTCAATACTATAGTTTCTAAAGCCATGAATTTCTTCAAAACTACTTTCTTCTGCAATTGCTTCGCAAAAACTCTGGTTCAAAATCTGACGCATTCATTGTAAGTCTTGAGCTTTGATTCAGAAAACTCATTGACCTCTTTCCATATCAGATCGATGTGAGTTTGAATTGAGTTTGTCGGTCGGGGCTCTTCAATCAACTTGCCATTTTCTTTCGGGTCAGTTAAGACATGAGGGATACTTAGTCCTTGAAACGTCCTGCCCTTTCTATTGCCTTAAAAGTGCTAGAAATTTTTTTTTAAACACTCGATTTTTCCGTCACGTACCTTTACCTTATGAAAATATTTATAAAATATTTTACTCCTTTTAAAAAAATAAAACATCATCCAACTAGCATTTTAAAAATCAAGTGAAAAGGTCATAAAAAATGAAATCGTCGCATGTTACCAAACCTAAAAAAACAATAATTTGAAAAGTAAAGCCCATACTAAACCTCTCAAAATCTCTCAAAAGCATAAGTAAATAGTCTTAAAATCTTTAAATGAAATCATAAAGCATATTGCGGAAAATGTAGCGTTGGTCCTCGGGCTGTGTCCGCCTTTAGTCCAGTCAAATCACTCATCAAGTCCTCCCTCAATACCACCTGCATCCATCACACCTAGTGAGTCTAAAGACTCAACACACCATAATCTTTATAACGAGTAATACGTAATACAGTCAACATATAACGATGAAAAATACTTGTACTTAAAATATCGTTTTCATGAAGATGCATAAACATAAACATTTTCGTAAACATTTTCATGATGCATAAAACTTTAAACATAAACATTTTCATGACATGCAAACATGAATTTCCTTTTCCTCAACATGACATGACATAAAACCTTAAACATAATCATGAACATTTCCATTTTTTCCTTTGTTGAATTCAGATCGTTAATTGTGACTTTCCTGACATGACATGACATGACGATGGATCCATCTACGTGAAACCTCAGTACTGGGCGGCGGGGGACACCAGCAACACTCTCACCGGTCAACTGGGCCCTGGCCTATCATGATCGAATAGAAATACGTTCGTCGGGGTTCCCTCGGGGGCCTTTTTCCATAAATGGGTTCCCTCTGGGGCCTTTTCCCCTCACGACATTCCCATTCTTACCATTACCACATGACCGTTACCACATATTCGCAATGATGGAAACACGATCGTCGGGCTCCCACTGGGACCATAACCCCTCACGACGTCGCCAACATTAACGAATTAGTCATAATCACTTTACATCCTTCAACATTTTACATTCACATCACTTAGAAAAATCATGAATAATATTTGCATTTTTCATTTTTTGAAACCAAGCATGCAACATGTATTTTAAATGTCTTCCTAAATCATAAAAATCAAAATAGACATTTAAAAATCATAATTTAATTATGAATAATTCATAAACATTTAAAATGACATTTTAACCTCAAAACAAGTATAATAACATTTTTACATATTAAATAATAACCATCTAAAATTCCTTAAACATTTAAAATATCATTTTAACATATAAAATCTCCACAAACATCCATAACTATAAAAAAATTAATCATATTAGCACATAAAACAGCATTCTGGGCACTGCCATGACGTTTACTAATTTTTAGGTGTAAAAAGACCGTTTTACCCCTGGACGTAACATTTTACGTTTTTATTTTTTTTTTCTTGATTTCATGACTCTAACATGTCCCAAATAATTATTTAAGCTTACATGAATTTTTTCATAATTTTATTTAGCTTAATTCGATGACTTTTAATTTAATATTTTAAATGTGACGTATTCACGCGTTTTAATCCCGAATTAAACCAAACCTTCATATAAAATTCCCAAATTAAAAACTTAGACTTATAATAATTATTTAAGCTTAAACGTAATTTTTCATAATTTTATAAAGCTTAAAACTAGACTTTTCAATTAACTCGTTAATTAGCGTTTCGTGCGGCGATTAAATCCCGAATAAATCCAAAACTCGTTATTTTGATCCCAAATTTTAAACATAGCATTTTTAGTATTTATTCTACCCTCCCAAGTCATTAGCCACCCCCGTGGACTCATGGATCAATTTTCCCTTCTTTAATTTTTGGTTTTGACACTTAATCAAACGCAACGAGCCATTCCTAATTTACTCGAGCCACGCCCGAGCCACCTCGAGCCAAAACTTAGCCAACCCATCTAGGGACCCTACTGTGCAAGCCCAAGCCCATAAACCATCCCTGGCCCGACCCAAACACTTCTAAAACGTGACCCAACATTCTGCATACATGTGTGTGTGTCACCTTGCACTTCTAGGACTCTTAACTCAACTAGGACCCTTCCAACTAGTTAACCATCGAGCCCACCTCACCCTAGACATCCCTGGACCATGACCAGACTCGACCCAAACCAACCCAAGCCCCTGGACGCGAGCAGCAACCCACTGAACATGGACAGCAACCTCTCGCCTACTTGCTGTCATGATCCTCACTCTCACGTTTTTGATGCTAGGCTTCTACCCATCGAGCCACTCCTTGAACCTTCCCCTCAAGCACCCTCCTAGGACCCTAAGGACATAACCTAGCCCAGCCCAGACCCCTTGGCCGAGCCCCCTCTCTCCCAGCAAGCCGCGCAAGCCCTGCGCAGAAGTGTGGCTTGCTCTCGGGTAGGAGTCCTTGTTTACAAGGACTCCTTCCAGCCCTTCCAAGCCGAGTCCTAGCTTGGCTAGGACTCTCCCCTTGACACAAACAGACCCTAGGCCAGCCCTGAACCCATGCCAAGGCCAGCCCTCCCCTTCACCAAGGAAACCCGATGCCATAACCATGACAACAACAATCCGATTTCCAACCTGTGCATGTTCTGTCGTGAGTTTGGTGTTTAAGGTGAGTGTGTTAGGACTCTAAATCATGCATAAACTTTACTTAAACAAACCTAGACATCATGGCAGCCCCTTATTATCATGAAACGCGAATCAAAGCATCACTATGTTAGCATAAAATATCATGCAAGGACAGAAAACGTGCAGCAAGTTTCTGTGCTTCAAGCTTCATACAAACCAACTTTAAAAATATAAATATGACATGATGGATGAGAAAAGGGAGATTAAGGTGTGCCTTTGCCTTTTATACGCTAGAAAATCCGTTGACGACGAAGAACGGGACGCGACGATGGCTTGATCTTGCTACAGCTTTTCGAAAATTCCTCACAAAAATCCTCTCTAATATGATTGTGTGTGCAGCCGTGAAGTGGTGGGGTTGGGGAGAGAGTTTTCAGAATTTTTGAATAGGGGGCCGTGACTTGATTTGCAAGGTAGCCTAGGTTTTGATTTTAAATTACATATTAAATACTAATCTAATCACTAAGTAGGCTTTAGGCCTATTAAGCCATAAAATTTAAGCCCATTAGTTAAATTAGGATTTAAATAAAATACTAGCAAAGTTTTTCTTTTATTAAATATGTGAATTTATTAGCCGGGTTGCCAAAAAGCTCGTATTTTAGTTGAAAAACCAACACCGATAAAATTTACGTCCCGGCGTATAAAATCACCTCGAAACCCTTTATTTTCAAAAATACTTAAAAGCATCACCCATATTTTAAATAATTAAAAACAATTATTTAATAAAACATTTTCTATTTTTCAGCATCCGGTCTCCGTTCCTCGATCGTCACTTGAATATTCCTTAAAAATCCATTTTAATGCAATCAAGTAGAAAAATATATTTTAAACATGCAAATATGTACAACATAATTAATTCATGCAATTAAAAAATTTAATTAAAATATAAAGAAATTTAATAATTGCATGCACGTGGTTTGCGTGGACTTTAAAATTTTCGGGGCGTTACAGTCCTGATTCAGTTTCATCCACTTTCTTTCTTATGACTACTCCTTTTGGTCTGGCAAATGGTAGAGTAGTTGGAGCAGTGATGGAGATCAATGGAACTTGGACTCCTTCGAGTTTTTGCTTATAACCAAATGTGGTGATAATATTTTTAGATGGATCAGTTGGAGATGGTGACTGACCTTCAGTTGAAGATTCGAATGGAACTGCCCTCAAAGGTAGGGCGCTGATAGACTGTCCAACTCCAGTCAGTTGCGATCTTTCAGCTGGGATTGTGTCTAGAACAGCTGCTGGTTTTGTTTTGAGAGTTCTTGGATTCTTCGTGATTTTAGGAGATGGAGTTCTCTCTGAATCAGTCTCACTGACAATTAGTTTCCTTTTGATTGTATTTTTCTGAGCTAACTTCTTGACTGATTTGGGAGCTTCCTGCATCCCAATCTCCTTCTTCACTTTAGTGAACTGCTCGGGTGACATGTCCAACTTGATTTTTGGTAGCTGAACACTCTTAGCATTGAAAATTTTGAACTTTGATGACTTCTCAGAAGAGTCACCCACCAAACCTTTGTTCTTCAATAAGTAGCTGAGTGGTACATCAAATCCCTTGGACTCTTTGGAGGATTGAAACATGTTCTTGAAGATAGAAAAGATGATGGCTGACCATTTCAGTCTTCAACCAGCCATGATAGTAGTCATTACTCGGAACTTTTTCAAGGTGAGAGCAGCAAATAAGCATGCATTGGCGAGTAGTCCCTTGGCCACAATGTCAGCCAGTAACTGAAACTTTGGCTTCAGTTCTTTCTTAGGATCCGAAACCTTGACTTTCCGTCCATCTGCAAATAAGTGTGTCTGCATCTCCTCTACATCATACGTCTTAACTTCAGTGATATTAGCCAAGAAATCAGAAGGCAGTTGGAAGAGATTGCTGAAGGACTCTTCGTCAAGGATCAGCAGTTGACTGTTGACGATTGTAGTGATTTTGCCGTCAGAAGAGATGAATCCATTAGCATACAGATCCTGAATCTCTTTAGGATAGATTTCTTGAGACGATAATCCCATAAAGTTCTTCAGTTCAGCTGCTTCAAGTTTGAGAAAGAGAGCCTTGATAGCTTCGCCCTTGACAGACAAAACTGAATCAAAGTCAATAGCCATTTCGTTGAGAATGTATGTAGGGACTTTGAAGGATCGTTTGCTGGGCATCTTTGGGATGCTTCAAACAAAAAATTCTCCAATGAGCTGCAATAGCTTGTGTTCTAAGAATATTAACACCGATGAATTAAATCGAGTTTGGTTAAAAATCAAGCAGAAGAAACTCGAAGTAATCCTTCGTGAAGAAGACTGTTATATTAGAAAGCATTTTATCTTATGTAAACTGAATAACCGAAAAGGGACAGATTAGTTTTTGCATTCATCAGTTCAGTTATGGTGACAACTGAACTGACGGATACTCTAACTGATCCAAACATTTTGAAAACAATAGTTAAACAGTTAAATACACAAGATATGTTTATGGATGTTCGGAGACTTCAACTGCTCCTACGTCACCTCTTCTACCGCCTCAGGTAGGATCCACTAGAAGACTTTGATTTATATAACTCTTTGTACAAACGCACTCAGCTAGGACTTACCCACTGCCTAAACTGAACTCCTAGACTAGACTGAAGGCAGCACCTTCAAGTCAACACTTATTTAATGTCTATTTGAGAAAGACTACATACACAAGTTTAACGTCTTTGTGCAAGACTGTATTTGAGTGAATGAGAGTGTTTGTGTGTGTGAGAACTGAACAAGGATGTTTTCACACACCAAGGGAAATACGCTTCTAATCTAAGCTGATATATCTTTGACGAGTTTCCTCTGGGCTGATTTCTTCTGAAAGCTGATGTGCAATGAGCGTGCCCTTTCTTTTCTCTCGTATATGCTTAAAATCTTCTTTTTGCTCACTCTTCTTCTTGTTGTTGTGTAGGTGTATGTTTGAGTCTTCATTGATCTTCTTTATATATAGGCGGGAAAACTGATCGTACAGTGAGACTCATTCGTTGCATCCGATGCATCTTGAATTCGTTTATTGGACTTTGTGTCTCGAATTTTCGACTATATTTCTTAAACGTTTTGTCTTTAATTCTCTGATGCAATGTCCATTATTGTCCTTTAACTGGACAATGGCTTTGTACCTTCACGTACAGCTGGATTTCACTTGAAAGAGCTTGTCTTCATCCATAACTGAAAGATTCTGACTGATGCTTCGAACTGGTCAGTTGAACTGATCATTCAGTTGGGCTGGTGAAATCAGTTGACTCGTCAGTTGAACTGATTTCACACTAGTTAAGTTGGACTGATCAGTTGGGCTTCTTCATCAGTTGAACACTCCTTCGGATGGCCAGACTTACGAGGTTCTCTTGCTGAATCACCTATCAACTGGACAATCACCTGGACTGCTCAATTGACGTAATCAGTTAGACTGATTCATTTTGTGCGATCAGTTGGGTCTTCAGTTTTGCGATGTAAACATCTCGTGAGTGATCCTAGATGCTGCACACTAAGGTAGATTATTAGTAACACAATTAACAGATTTTGTTATCATCATAATCAAGATTGCGAACTTGTAAAGTTCCAACAATCTCCCCATTTTTGATGATTACAAAACCTGAGCATTTAAGCGCAATATTTTCAGTTTAAGGGTTAGTATATTCAAACAAAGAAAACTCCCGCTTTATAACTGAATTTAAGAAAATTTTGAAAACAAACAAAAAAGAAAACTCCCTCTTTAAAGCTAAATAGAAAATTTTAAGAGAAATGGACAGAATTTAAGAAACTACTTTTCAGTTGATGAAAAGGAAAGAATTTTTCTCAGCAACTGAGTTTTAAAACTGAATGATAACACTTTTAGTTGGAAGAAAAACAGAAAGCCCCCCCTCAGAAACTGAATAAAACCCGTATCTGAAAGATATTTATATAGTCATTCATTCAGATGTTATAATTATTCAAGCAATATAGACAACAGATTTGGAAATATCCATTTAATCACAATGAAACACAGCTGAACAAATATGATGTTTATTTAAATAAATTTATTTGTATTTACCTCTGAGTACATACATCAGTTGAACAATACAAATTACTACAATAATATCATATATTAAACGACATCAGATATTAGTTGGTTTATGCGACAGAACTGGATATACCATCAACTGGTTGCTTGGCTGCTTGAACTGCTGCATCGGTTGTGAGTTCATTTTGCTAGTGAAACGAGTTAAACTGCTTGAACTTGACTTATTCACAGACTAACTGGTCGAGCAGACTCTGAATAGGCTCAACTGGAATGCAGCTGGTGATTTAATCATCCAACATCCTAGCATGAATGAGTTTCGTCTGAAGAACAGCTGACCTGATAAGCTTGCAACTGAAGACTTGTTCAAGGAGCAATTTAGCTGTGCATCTTTGCAGATGATTCTCAGTCCCCTACAGGCTGATTAAAATCCCTAAGTAAAGAGTTTAAAGAAGTGGCTACAATATTAGTCGCAAAGCCAATCCTCTCAACTCTTTACCAAATAGCGAAATATAAATATTTTCAAATAGTTTTGAAAAGAGTATGAATTACTTTTAAATAGCTTTTAACACTATTTTTAAAGTAAGATTTAAAACACAGTTTTCTTCAAATGTTCTTCTTAGAACAACCTTGCTCTGATACTAATTGAAGGATCGTTTGTTGGGCATCTTTGGGATGCTTCAAACAAAATATTCTCCAATGAGCTGCAATAGCTGGTGTTCTAAGAATATTAACACCGATGAATTAAATCGAGTTTGGTTAAAAACCAAGCGGAAGAAACTCGAAGTAATCCTTCGTGAAGAAGAATACTATATTAGAAAGCATTTTATCTTATGTAAACTGAATAACCGAATAAGGACAGATTAGTTTCTGCATTCATCAATTCAGTTATGGTGACAACTGAACTGACGGATACTCTAACTGATCCAAACAGTTGAAAACAATAGTTAAATAGTTAAATACACAAGATATGTTTATGGATGTTCGGAGACTTCAACTGCTGCTATGTCAGCTCTTCTACTGCCTCGGGTAGGATCCACTAGAAGACTTTGATTTATACAACTCTTTGTACAAACCCACTCAGCTAGGACTTACCCACTGCCTAAACTAAACTCCTAGACTAGACTTAAGGCAGCACCTTCAAGTCAACACTTATTTAATGTCTATTTGAGAAAGACTACATACACAAGTTTAACGTCTTTGTGCAAGACTGTATTTGAGTGAATGAGAGTGTTTGTGTATTTGAGAAGTGAACAAGGATGTTCTCACACACCGAGGGAAATACGCTTCTAATCTAAGCTGATATATCTTTGACGAGTTCCCTCTGGGCTGATTGCTTCTGAAAGCTGATGTGCAATGAGCGTGCCCTTTCTTTTCTCTCGTATATGCTTAAAAGCTTCTTTTTGCTCACTCTTCTACTTGTTGTTGTGTAGGTGTATGTTTGAGTCTTCATTGATCTTCTTTATATATAGGCGGGAAAACTGATCGTACAGTGAGACTCATTCGTTGTATCCGTTGCATCTTGAATTCTTTTTCTTGGACTTTGTGTCTCGAATTTTTGACTGCCCTTCTGAAACATTTTGTATTTAATGCTCTGATGCAATGTCCATTATTGTCCTTTGACTTGACAATGGCTTTGTACCTTCACGTACAGCTGGATTCCACTTGAAAGAGTTTGTCTTCGTCCATAACTGAAAGATTCTGACTGATGCATTGAACTGGTCAGTTGAACTGATCATTCAGTTGGGCTGGTGAAATCAGTTGACTCGTCAGTTGAACTGATTTCACACTAGTTCAGTTGGACTGATTAGTTAGACTTCTTCATCAGTTGAACACTCCTTCGGCTGGCCAGGCTTCTGAGGTTCTCCTGCTGAATCACCTATCAACTGGACAATCAACTGGACTGCTCAATTGACGTAATCAGTTAGACTGATTCATTTTGTGCGATCAGTTGGGTCTTCAGTTTTGCGATGTAAACATCTCGTGAGTGATCCTAGATGCTGCACACTAAGGTAGATTATTAGTAACACAATTAACAGGTTTTTTTTATCATCAAAATCAAGATTACGGACTTGAAAAGTTCCAACAGACTTGATTTGCCATTGCTGATAGTTTGAATATCTATAAGAAAAAGCTCTGTGTATGTGATTTGCCCCCAGAGTTGTAATGCGCGTAAATAAACTGAAATGAAGCGGATTCAAGTTATTATGTTTGTGACTGTTCAAATTTTTGGACACGTGACAGTTCAAGATAAAATTGTGTGTACGTGCGGTGAAAATGTGAACAGAAGTCTAACGGACCACGTTTCAAAATACTATTCATGAATGACATTAATTAAATGCGTGATTTTAACAGTTACATCACTTAATATGGAATACTTATTGAATAATCAGTTAACTTATTGGATAAGATCAGTTAAGTAATTAACGAAGTGATCATTTGAAAACTGATTTAATTCAGTTGAAGACCAACTGACTATTGTCTTATCAGTTAACCATTTAAATTCGACATTCCCCTCAATAAATGCATATAAATAAAAGAGGGTAGAAGAAATTCAGTCTGAATCAGTTAAGTGCATTCTGTTAGCTGATGTCTCTTCGTCTTCTTCTATTTCTTCAATACGAGTCTGTCTATAAATAAGATCACTGTCATTAGATAATAACAACATCAATTAAGCACAGATGGATAGAGCAAGAAGTTCCAACATCCCTCTTTCTTCAGCAACGCTTCGCCGTTTGGAGAGTTTGAAAGAAGCTATTGAGGATCTTGTCTTGGAAAAAGTCATGTCTACCTGGACTAAAATATATGATCTCCAGAATATTCAGCGAGATGGATTAGTTGCTACTGATAAATAGAGGGAAACTAAGATCAATTATAAGAGGCGTCTCGATGTTATCCATATTTCAGATCTTGCCATTAACGAAGGTCTTTTATAGTTGATGCTTTTGAAGGAGCAGAGAGTGCTTGAAAAGATTGCTTTATTAGATGACTTCAGAAGAATTTGTTGTAATGATTTGTCTAGTTGGATGTCGCTTTGACTAGATGCCATTGAAAGGGAAATAACTCGTGTAATATGTGAAAGATATTATCAATAAAGTTGCTATTTCGATTCATTCTTGTTTCCTTTTCTTCATACTAACTGATATCAGTTGACTAACTAGTAGTTGACTAACTAGCAGTTTGCTAAATAAATAATAATTAGCAACTGACATATCAGCATTAAAAACAAATATAATTAAGACAGATAAATTAAACAAAAAATATTGCGAAAATGAGAAAACTTAGTCTCGGATAATGGTTTGGTGAAGATGTCAGCTGCTTGTTGATAAGTTGGTATGTATGCTAGCCCGATTGCCTTCTTTAGAGCATGATCTCTGATGAAATGATGTCTGACATTGATATGCTTTGTTCTTGAGTGAAGAATTGGATTATATGTAATCGTAATAGTGCTTGTATTATCACAAAAGATTGGTGATTATTTTGCAATGATTCCATATTCTTTCAGTTGTTGCTGAACCCAGAGCAGTTGAGCGCAGCAGCTTCCAGCAGCAAGATATTCTGCTTCAGTTATGGAAGTTGCTATGGATATTTGCTTCTTGCTGAACCATGAAATCAGTTTGTCTCCTAAAAACTGACATGATCCACTGGTGATTTTACGATCAAGCTTACATCCTACATAATCTGCATTTGAATAGCGAACTAAATTGAACGATGAGTCCTTAGCATACCATAAGCCCACATTTTGTGTGCCTTTAAGATATTTCAATATACGTTTCGCAGCTCAAAAGTGCGATTGCTTAGGATTTTCCTGAAATTTGGCACACATACAAACAGTAAATACAATATCAGGACGACTTACAGTTAGGTGTAATAAAGAACCTATTAAATCTCTGTGGAATGCCGTCTCAACTGATATTCCTCTTTGATCATTATCTAATTTAATCGATGAACTCATGGGAGTATTTGCAGCTGAACATGTTTTCATGCCAAATTTCTTGAGTAATTCCTTCGTGTATTTGGTCTGACTGATAAAAGTACCAGTTTCCAGTTGTTTCACTTGTAGACCGAGAAAGAATGTCAGTCCATCCATCGTACTCATCTCAAATTTTTCCTACATTAACTTGACAAATTTCTCACATAATTTGGGGTTAGTTGACCCAAAAATAATATCATCACCATATATTTACACAAGCAAAATATGATCATTCTTTGAAAATTTAAATAGAGTCTTATCAACTGAACGAACAGTAAAATCATGATCAGTTAGGAATTTTGAAAGCGTTTCATAACAAGTTCTTGGAGCTTGTTTAAGACCATATAGAGCTTTTTTCAAATGATAAACATGATCAGGAAGAGAGTGATTAACAAAACCTGGTGGTTGTTCAACATATACTTCTTCCTGCAATTGACCATTTAGAAATGCACTCTTCATGTCCATTTGGTAGATTTTAAAGTATTTGAATGAGGCATAAGCAAGGAATATTCAGATTGCTTATGGTCTTGCAACTGGTGCATATGTCTCGTCGTAATCTATTCCTTTTTCTTGCCTATATCATTGTGCTACAAGCCCCGATTTATTGCACACAACTGAACCATCTTCGTTCAGTTTGTTTCTGTACACCAATTTCGTACCTATAACAGTTTTAGAAACTGGTCTTGGAACTAAGATCCAGACACTGTTATGGATAAACTTATTTAGCTCTTTTTGCATAGCATTTATCCAGTTAGGATCAGCAAGAGATTCATCAGTTTTTTTCGGTTCTTGTTTGGAAAAAATAGCTGAATGAATAAATAAATTAATCATCTGCTTTCGAGTTCTTACCGGATCCGATGGGTTACCTATCACCATTTTTGGTGGATGAGATTTCTTTAATTTGTATTTAGAATTTGTTGCATCGATCTCAGCAACTGTTTCGGTTGGAAACTGAATGTTCTCTTCATTTTCAGTTGGTATTTTAATATTATCATTTTGCTCTACCAACTGATTATCAGGAACAATTTCTTGTTCAACTGATTGATCCAGTAATTTTGGTTCTGGTGTTTGAAGGATATTTTGATTGATCTTATTTTCTTCTTCACTATCTTCCTCCAAACTTATATCTATAAAGCGATCAACTAGCTCAATTGGATCAGTTGGCTTATCACTTAGTAAATATTCATCAAATACCACATGAATTGACTGTTCGACATTCAAAGTGCATTTGTTAAAGACTCTATAAGCTTTACTAACTGATAAGTAACCAAGAAATATTCACTCTGTAGATTTAGCACCAAAAGCTTTTAAATGATTTTTGCCATTATCGAGAATAAAACATCTGCAGTCGAATATTTTGAAATAAGAAACCAAACTTTTACGTCCACGCCATATCCCATATGGAGTTTTCAAATGATTTTTATTAATCATCGATCTGTTCTGAGTGCAACACGCATTGTTTACTGCTTCTTCCCAAAACCTCTGAGAACTACCAGAATCAGCAAGCATTGTTCTATCAGCTTCTTTAAGGGTTCGATTTCTTCTCTCAGCAACACCATTTTGCTGAGGTATTCTAGCTGTTGAGAGCTCATGGTTGATCTCAGTATTTTCTAAAAATTGTGAAAGATGTTGATTGATGAATTCAGTCCCTCGATCAGACTTTATTCTATCAATACCCACTGATTTTCATGTAATAATCTTTTCAAAATTTTGTGCAGCAGTTTTGTCCTTATATTTTAGAAAGATAACCAATGTAAATCTTGAAAAATTATCAACGATCACCACAGTGTATTTCATTCCCCCTAAACTCATGACTGGTATATGACCAAAAAGATTCATATGCAGCAGTTCTAAGCATCCGGAGGATGATTTACTCCCCTTGTTTTTAAATGAAGATCTTACTTTCTTATCAAACTGACATACTGAACAAATTTTATCCTTTGAAAAATCTATTTTGGGCAAACCAGTTATAAGATCATGGTTACTCAGATAAGCAATAGACTTAAAGTTTAGGTGGTTCAATCATTTATGCCATAACATGTTCTTAAAAGATTTTGAAGCTATAAAACAAATTGGTGCATTAGGTTGATCATTCCAATTGAATTTGTAAGTATTTCCACAACGATTTCCAGTTAAAATGATCTCATCAGTTGAGTTTTTAACTGTGCAAGTGTGTATGTTGAACTGAACTGAGAAATTGTTGTCGCATAACTGATTGATGCTAATCAATTTATACTTTAAATTCTCAACTAGTAAGACATCTTTGATAGTAAAGTTACCATGGATAAGCTCACCCTTACCCACAGTTTTAATTTTAGAGTTGTCTTCAAAACTGATGTTTGGACCAGTGTATTTGATCAGTTGGGACATCAAATTGGCATTCCCTATCATATGCCGCGAGCATCCCTTGTCCAGATACCAGATTGATTCTTTTTTTGTACCTATCACCTGCAATCACACACAATGAATAATTTTGATACCCATATTTATTTGGGTCCTAAACTGATTAGTCCTTTAGGATCCCAGACATGGATAAGTCTGAATGACTTTTCAGTTGCTGTGTTCCAAATGGTTTTTCCCGGCTTGTGTGTGCTTGGTGTGTTGTGTGCAGATGAGGCAATATGTGCTTTAGCCTTATTCAACTGGTTGTTCAGCCAATATTTTTTCTGAACTTATTTACATTTATGGTAATTGGAATAGGCATTTGGATAAATCAGGTGTTTATTGCTGAACCTTTTAGGTGGCCAGCTACACGAATCAGTTGAAGTTTTAGGACTATAACCAATTCCATATCTTTTAGCCTTATTCTTATTTTCAATAGGCTGTTCAACAGGTCTACTCGGCTCAGGTTGTTCTTGTACCACAGTTGATTTGACAAAGTGAATATATTTTCCTTTGCCCATGTTCAATTTTTCCTGAGTATCACTGATAGAATTAATTAATTAAACTACGTGGACTAGAATAATTAATTAATTAAGCCAATTAAGTATTTAATTTAATTAAAGGGCCCAAAGCTTATATATATGTGTATTAGGTTTAGGGTTAATATAATTAATCCATGCAAATTTCGAAACCCTATCCTCCAAGCAAGGAATTTCGAAAATCCTCCTCTCCTCCTCTCATTTCGGCCTACACCTTTGATTTTTCAAAGGGTTTTGAGACTTCTCTTTTTTGATTAATCTCAACGTAAAATATCTTCTAATTTTCTAGTGCAAGTTAGAAGAAGAACAAGTAATCCGGTCGTGAACCAGATTTGAAAATCAAAGAAGGAGACTTGAAAAACCCACGTTGGATTTACAACAAGAGCTACGTTTACTTATACCGGCGTAGTTGGAGCCAAGTGAAAATTCATTAAAGATAAACGTTCAAACATCCTAAGTATGTTTATTCAATCCAAACCACACGAGTGTCCAAATATTTTTATTGTGAAAATAAAATAAAAAATTCTAAAACTTCCACTGTGTTGGGCACGAGAGAAAACGATTCACAACAGTGGTATCAGAGCCAGGTTCTCTATGTTGTATGGTTTTAAATATTGAATAATTTATTTCTAACCACACAAAGAAATTTTTCACACAAAGAAAATTTTTCAGAAAATTGTTGCACCATAAAATTTTGTTTTAAAAAAATAAAAATAAATTCGGATCTGCTTGGAATTATTTAGGGTAGACAGCGTGCGTGCGCCGTGCGTGCACAACGTGTGGAGCGTCCGCACACTGCGCGCGCAGGCTCCTGTGGCTGTCCGAAACGTTCGGGCAGTCGGCGGGCAGCGCTGGCAGCTGCCCGGGAATGTCTATGGTAATGTGCTGCATAATGGGCTTCAATTGTTTGGGCATATGGTGCGATTTTCTGATTTTTCAAAATTTTGGATTAAATTGATATTTTATGAAAATTAGTTTAATTTATTTTTGAAAAATTACTTTTTGGAAAATTTATAATTTTCTTGTAAAATAAATAATTAGAATATGAAAGTATTTATTGTAAAAGTGAGTTTTACAAAAAATCAATTATTATTGAATTAAGTTTTATTTAATTTCTTAAATTATTTATACTTGTGATGGTTAGTAATAAAATTATTAGATACATGATTTATGAATAAATTAAATTGATGTTAATATTTGATATTAAATTCATGAAGGATGATCGAGAGCCTTGACCAATGTGTTAGCTGTATGTTAGGATATTTTACTGTTTTATTCATTTTGTTAATATTTGATATTATTAAAGTGATCCTGGTTAATGGCCCGTCCTCACCCCATGATATTTATCCCTTATGTATCATGGCTATTTAAATGTAATTATTAGAAATAGTGGGAGATCAAGACTGGAAAATGGTGAGCCCGATGCACAAGATGAAGACATATAAAATATTAGAAGCTCTTGTAATAAGTTGCATTTGCTTCCCTGCATCCACCTAGGTTTTGAACCTGGATCTATGTATGACTCACATGGATCTAATAGTGTTGGTGATTGATCATCGTTATTTATTGTTGAATGCCATATTATGATATATATGTGATATATAGTAGTATGTATATATGTATATTATTAAATAATATAATTGCATGAATCCGGCAAACATACAAACTCGTGGCACACGTTTTTAAATTAAAATCCCTCATTTTCAATAGGATTCAAAATTTATATCAAATTACAAAAGTAAAAATTAAAAGAATTTAATTTATTATTTCTTTCCATCAACCATGGTTGTATGTTGAACGCTACGCGCGGATAGTGTCTGGCTCATATTATTGGAAAGAACCGGACACCGGAAAGCTGTGACTTCCACCGGACATATGATGTTAATTGAGTAGAACTCTCATGACTTTGGTTTATATTATTGGGGGAACTCATGGCGACCGTCCACTACAATTCAATATTGATGGGTCGTTTTGACACGTGAAAATAAATGGCGTCATATTATTGGATCCTTATTACACATGAGACGAAACACGCAGAGGTTGCATAGGGATTCAATTGGATTCTACCTTTTAAAAATTATAATTGGCTGATATTATTAAATTATAATTGTTTAATTGGACTCTACGTGCCCACTAAAGAAATATGATTCTCCTTTTTTATCATAGGATGGTGAAAATGTCAAAATAGTGAGAGAAAAATTTATAAAAAAAATCTATATTTTATATCTTAGAATTATTTTAAAATTATCTGTAACCATTAACTAATTTTCATTTCAATATATTTATGATGACTGCTCGTAACCCGCTTTCAATCATTTTCGATCAAAACAAATTGACTGGCTTTAACTATAATGACTGGTTTTGAAATTTAAAGATTGTTCTGAACTCGGAAAAGATTGCGTATGTGCTTAATAAGAAGCCACCGAAAGAAGCAGCTCCTAATGTCAGTCAGACTGAGTTAGATAAGCTTGAGAAATTGTGGGACCATGATCTTCAAGCTAAGAGCTACATGTTGGTTTCTATGTCGAATGAACTTCAGAGGAGGTTCGAGGAGGCGGTGAATGCTGCTGAAATTCACCATCATCTGAAATAATTGTATTCTGTACAAACTCGTTCAGAGAGACATGCTACTGTTAAAGAACTCATGACTACACTCTTGCGAGAGGAAGCTTCGATCCATGAGCATGGTGTTAGGATGATTGGGCTCATCGAGAAGTTGGTGGGACTCGACGTGGTTATTCCTATTGAGCTCTTGACTGATATTCTCTTGATGTCTTTGCCTGACTCATTCGATGTATTTATGGTTAATTTTAATATGAACAAGCTTGAGGCCACCCTTGAAGAGTTGGTCAATATGCTTACTACTTATGATGCCACAATCAAAAAGGAAAAGCATGTTCTTCTAGTGGGCTCATCGTCCGGTAAGAAAAAGGAAGCCCAAAAAATAAAGGCAAGAAACATTCTGCCCCACCAAAGAAGAACAACCTAACAAGAAGCCATATAAGAAATCAACTCCGGGGCCATCAAAGTTTGACAAGTAAGAACATGTCTGTTTCCACTGCAACAAGCCTGGACATTGGAGGCGTAATTGCACGGAGTATCTTGCCCAGAAGCGTTTTGGACATGGTATATTTTATATTGAAGTTAAAGTTTCTATTAATTCCTCTTCTTGGGTATTTGATACCGGATGTGGTTTTCATCTATGCAATGATTTGCAGGGGATGAGAAGAAGCAAGAGGCTTAGAGATGGTGAGACATTTCTAAGACTAGGAAATTGAGCAAGGGTTGCTGCCACTGCCATTTGAGACGTTACTTTAATTTTAGACAATGATTTTAACTTGTTTTTGAGAGACGTTTTATATGTTCCTGAATTGGTTAAAAACATTATTTCTTTTTATATACTTGATAGGGATGATTATTCTTGTGTTTTTGCTAAAGGTGTTTGCAATTTATACAAGAATGAACGTTTGATATGAACCGGCGAATTAACAACGATCTTTATGACTTAAAATTAAAATATATTCCGTTGAACATTATCCAAGTGCATAAAAAAACAACAAAAAACAAAAGAAAATTAGAAGATCCAAATCCCACACAAATATGACACGCTAGACTAGGTCATATTTCCCAAGAGAGGATGCACAAGCTAGTGGGAGAAGGCATGTTTGACTTGTCAGACATAAATTCTCTACCTACTTGTAAGTCCTGTCTAAAAGGAAAAATGACCATGACTCCATTCAATGGAAACGTGGATTGTGCGCATGGTCTACTGAATTTGATCCACACAAACGTTAGTGGCCCGCTAAATGTTAGCACAAAATATGAGCAATCCTACTTCATTACCTTTACTGATGACCATTCGAGGTATGAGTATGTTTATTTGATGAAAACCAAATCTGAGGCATTTGAAATGTTCAAAGAATTCAGATCTGAAGTAGAAAAACATCTAAAAAAGAGTATTAAGACACTTTGATCTGATCGATGTGGAGAATATTTGAGTGCTGAATTTTTAGGTTATCTAAAAGAGAATGAGATTCTCTCACAGTGGTCACCACCAGCAACACCAAAATTGAATGGTGTTTCTGAACGTCCTAACCGAACCTTGATAGACATGGTTCGATCCATGATGAGATTCATTGAATTGCCTACATTGTTTTGGGACTTTGCGCTTGAAACTGTGGCAATGTTGTTGAATAATGTCCATACAAATGCTGTGGATAAAACACCATATGAGATATTGATGGGAAAACTCTAAAATATTCTTACTTGAGAATATGGGGATGTCCTGCTTACGTGAAGCAGACAGTGGGAGATAAATTGGATAGTAGATCCACTTTGTGCTATTTTGTAGGATGTCCAAAGAATTCTGTTGGATATTATTTCTATCACCCCAATGAAGCAAAATTGTTTGTTTCAAGAAATGCCACATTTCTGGAAAGAGAATTTCTATTAGATAGAAAATGCGAGATGATAGAACTTGAATAAATTCAAGACACTCCTTCAACTGTAGAAGTTGAACCTAATCCCCAACAACCAGTAGTTGAATAACACACTCTTAAAAGGTCTGATAGGGTTATCAGACCACCTGCAAGATATAAACTTCTTCATGAACAATGCTATGATGAGCTTTGTGTTTGATGTGAGCCAATGAACTTCAAAGAAGAAATATTTGATACTAATTCATCTAAATGACTTGAAGCAATGCAATCTGAAATGGACTCTATGTATTCAAACCAAGTCTGGACATTGGTGGATCTACCTGAGGGAATCGTTCTCATAGGATGCAAATGAATCTACAAAAGAAAACTTGGGGTGGATGGGAAGGTACTTACCTTCAAAGCAAGATTGATTACAAAAGGTTATACTCAAAGGCATGTAATTGACTATGAGGAAACTTTTTCACGAGTAGCTATGTTTAAGTCCATTAGAATACTACTAGCCATAGTAGCATGGTATGACTATGAGATGTGACAAATGGATGTAAAGACTGCATTCCTCAATGGAGATATCAAAGAAGAAATTTATATGTCTCAACCTGAGAGATACACATCAGTTGGAAGTGAGCATAAGGTATGCAAACTTCAGATATCAATATATGGTTTCAAGCAGACGTCAAGGAGTTGGAACCTCAGATATGATAGCACTATCAAGGAATTTTGTTTTGTTAAGAATCCTGAGGAACCATGCGTGTACAAGAAAGTTAGTGGGAGTGCAGTGACACTCCTAGTACTTTATGTTGATGGCATCCTACACATTGAAAATAATGTAGGATTACTGTAATTAACTAAGTATGGTTAGTAAGTAAATTCTCCTCGAAAGACATGGGTGAAGCATCCTATGTATAGGGAATACAAATCTATAGAGATAGATCAAAGAGGATGCTGGGGCTCACCCAAGCCACTTATATTGATACCATTTTGAAGCGATTCTCTATGGAAGAGTCCAAGAGAGGATACTTCCTAATGTGTCATGGTGTTACTCTATCTAAAGCTATGTGTCCCAAGACTGATGAAGAGATAGAGACAATCACACGTATTCCATATGCGTCAGCCATTGGTAGTATCATGTATGGTATGATATCAACGCGTCCTGATGTTGCTCATGCTCTGAGTGTTACAAGAAGATATCAGACGAACCCTGGTCTAGGGCATTGGAAAGCCGTGAAAGATAAGTACTTAAGAAGGACTAAGAACTTGTTCATGGTCTATGAAGGTGGAGAATTAAAATAGGAAGGCTACACTGATTCTAGCTTCCAATGTGACGTAGATGATTCGAAATCGGCATCTGGTTTTGTATTCATGCTCAATGGTGCGGCTGTCTCTTAGAAAAGTTCTAAGCAAGACACTGTTGCGAATTCCACCACTGAAGCTGAATACATTGCTGCATCTGCTGCAACCAAAGGGGTAGTTTGGATGAGGAATTTTGTCAAAGAGTTGGGCGTTATTCCTAATGGAGTTGATCTGGTCCTAGTTTACTGCGACAATACTAGTGCCGTTATGCAAGCAAAGGAACCAAGGTCTCATTAGTGATCCAAACATATACTGAGAAAGTTCCACATCATCCGGGAGATTGTGGGAAGATGAGATATATTAGTCAAAAGAGTCCCCTTTACAGATAATGTTGTTGATCCACTTACAAAGCTCTTGCCAGAATGATTGTTTGAGAAGCATAGCAAAGCAATGGGATTAAAGTTTATGAGTAGTTTTCTCTAGGGCAATTGGGAGATTGTTAGAGTAGATTCCCTGTAAGCCAACTGTTGGCTTGTGAATTTATTGACTCAGTTGTAATAAACAATCTTTATTTTAATAAAATTCATTATTTCATGGTTTGTTATTTTTTATCTGTCTACCCATTTGATCAACATAGATAAAGACCTTGATATACTTTAATACAAATATATCGTAATTCGATGTTAAAACTCATTTGTAAACATTGTATAATCTAAATTCGTTCCTAGTCAATTCTGCCACATCAAACATGGATAAAGGTCGCTTGAGCTCGAGACTATCACATGTGATGTTGTGTATCGCGTTTCTTGGTAAGGGCATAGAGATGTCCAAACATGCAGATGGGTAGTCATATGATGATTATACCGAACTGCCCTCCCCAGGACTTTCCAAGTGGTTATCATTCATCGAGATGATAATTCCACGGTTGTGATTGTACACCATTAGTCCTTACGACCCGGGACAACACTGAGGCTCTATATGCTAGGGCTGTGCTTTGTCTCGTTTGCCGACTCCCGGGGGGTCACCAGGTGATGAGATTGGGCACAGTTGCGACACATATATGATCCATTGCATTGTAGTCAGAAATTCACCGCTCACCTACGAGTGTATATATTCTGTGTGATATGATGAAATAATAGTGCATGAAATCTTTGGTCAGAGTAAGAGATGTACATTAGGGAGAAAGTTCTCCAATTGTACATGCGATGCCACTATTTATTATCAAAGATGTGTCACACAGTTATCAAATTATTATGAAACCCTGGATGAACCAATGGTTGCAGATTCGACCAGGATATATAAGATGAAGGGAACGTACTGTACGTTAATCATAACCGACTGGTTCTTGCAGGCACTATCAGTGATACCTAGGGAATCATGGGGCGATGCTACTAGACGCTCTTACCATGATTCGTTAGGTTTAATCAGAAATATGATTTTTGACGCTCTCATGATCAATTGTTGATACATAGAATATGGCAAATTAGGGTAAGTCCGAATAAAGGAATATGTCCTAAATCACAAAGAGTTGTGAACCCACAGCTAGCTGTATCCCTGAACAATTGAGGATCACACATGTACTGGATTATTTTGTCCCCGTTGAGATAATAAATTCAATGAGTTGAATTTATAGAAAACATTGAGATAATAGATAATGGCCCGAAAATTCGTGTTTGAAAATTTGCGGAAAAAATTAAAAATTTTCTTTTTAAAATAATTAAAATGCCTCATTCACAAAATAAATTGATAAATCAAGTTTAATGTTTAAAAATAGCAGCGGAAGAAATTATTGCTCACAAAATAACAAGTAAAGTAATCCAACAACTGATAAAAATGTTTGAGCATAAAAATGGCAAGTGCTGTAAATGAGGTCCTCGAGTTCCACTACTGCCGACCCAAGCTAGCTCACTGGTCCCCGCCCTCGGCCCCGACATCATCAGTACCTACAACAATCAAGTCTAGTGAGCTTAAAGACTCAGCATGCATATATCGTAAATAACGAGTAAATAATATAATAAAGTTGCATGGAAGTACAAATATCATGTCATGAGGCATAACGTGAAAATAACCTATCATGAACAATTATAATAGGTGCATAACGGACTGAAAATCATAATTGAAATGTTTGCTCCATAGAGCCCTGTAACGAAATAGCATGTAATAATTTTCTGGTGAGATTATGGTTTACGCAAGTGGCCTCTGCACTGAACTGAACTGACCGGTAACTGGCGACCGGATGAAATAATGAACGTCTGATCAGACTAATGCCACAGTATACTGGGTGGAACTGAACTGAACTGACCGGTAACTGGCGAACGGATAATACAATGATCCCATGATAGTGAAATGGCCACAAGCAATATCACATAAATCTCAAAAATGAATATTTTATATTTTTATGCACATAATATAATTAAATGGCATGATGAAATATCCTGTATTATTTTACCACAACATGGATTGGATCATTTTCAGGCTCGCTGCGACCTAAATTTATCATGAAAATATGCAAATGATTTTCTTGACCAAACTTTGTAATTGAATCAAAAAACGAGACAATTACGCCCAACGACTTCGTATTTAATAATGTCTCCGTGCCAACCCGAACCAACACCAAACTATCATTTAGTCATGATTAAAATACACCTAAAATGACGAAATGATGCTCCAAAATGATGCAAGTCGAAATTTTGGTGAATGGAGGCCAAAACATGAAACGCCCTTTCGAGAGTCAATTTGGCACATCGCACCGTAATTTCTCGTACGACCTCTAAAATGATCCGAATCACGAACGGCCAAAAACATGACCTTCCCAACTTGATGAGGCACGGTCCAGTTCAAGTACATAGGCTAAAAGCCAACCAAGAACCCGAACGAGCCACTGAACCGAAGCAGCAAGTTGCTGTCCACAAAATACAGCAGCTGTGCTTTGGTTTCCTTGCGTCGTTTGCGAGGCTAATGGACATTGGGGTTTGAACCACTGACCAGAACCTCTTACGAACATCTTAGGGTATGGTTTGAACCATGGCTAAGGGCCAGAGGCCAACCAAGATCCACACCATTCCACCAAAAACCGAACAACACATGCAGTAGGGGAAAGGGCCGAGGGGCTGTTCTTGTTTCTTTAATTAAAAACCGATTCAACCATGGACCAAGCCTCAAAAGGGCGACTTGGTCATGTCTTAGACATCACAAGGAGAGGTTCTAACCATGGATATAGCCCTTAGGGCAGCCAAGATCAGATCCATTTCCCTTTGATAGCAACATGAGAAAATCGATCACAAAAAGGGCATGCTTGGGGAGTTGCTGTCATTTCTGATTTCCAGCATGTATGGGGCTTGAACTAATGGACCAACATGATCCTAACATGTCCTAGTACATGTCTAGATGCAGATTTGGGAGCCTGGACACGATTCATCCACCTGAAACACCAAAAACAAGTGAACCGTGTGGAGCACAAGGAAGGGCCTAAAATCTGCATCTTTTATTTTCAAAGTTCTTGGTATATTTCGGTTATGCCATGGAAATGATGATCATATAATGTTTAAAAATGTTAATATGACTTGATTGAAGAGAAAGGAAAAATATAAACATGCCTGGTTTCGTTTGAAAGAAAAACGAACGAATCGACGACGCGGCGCGGAGGAGACGGAGTGCTTCGCTGCTTTGTTTTCTTTCTCGGTTTTCTCTCCTATTTCTTGCTATGTGGCTCACGACTTTTACTATGAATCCTCTCTGATTTTTGGTGATGAGGGATGGGGAATGATGGTTAGGAGAGTGAGGGGAAGGGGTTGCAATATAAGAGGAATGGCAAGACCAAGTCTACCTCTCTTTTGAATTTGAAATGGTTGATATCAAAATGATTTTTGGACGGATAGATGGGGTGCCAATGACTGATTCAACATGGCTAGATATAGGTTGATTATTAATTAAATGGTGATCAAAATGAAAGGATTATCCTACTAATAAATAACAAGGAAAGGGTCAAAGGTGGTGAGTTGTCAAGGAATTGTTATCTCACCAAGGGGTGGCCGAAAATCATCAAATAAATGGAGGGGAAATATTGTTTAGTTAGTGTATTTTTAAACCTTTAGAGCCTTACCTATCCTTTAAATAATTTAGTGAATTAACACATTAATTATGGAACCTAAATGAACTTATTTCCTACTCACCTCAAGTTACTTAAATAATTCCTTAAACCTCCTTTTAACTTAAATTAACTTACTAGCTAGCTAAAATAAACTCTGGGAATGTTTTCTTTAGTTTAAATTTTATCTCAAAACTCGAACTCCAGTCCGGCCTCACTGAATTAACTTAAAAGATAAAAATTTAAACGACTGCATAAAATAATTAACTTTAAAGAATGCATGGCTTATACGTAGTCTAATTTACGGGTTCTACAACTCTTCCTCCCTTAAAAGAAATTTCGTCCTCGAAATTAAAACTTACCGAATAACTCAGGGTACCGACTCCTCATTTCAGGCTCAGACTCCCACGTAGCTTCCTCCTCTGAATGGTTGAGCCATTTGACTTTCACTCGCTTTACTAGCTTGTTCCGAAGCTTCTTCTCTTATCTGTCTAGGATCTGTACTGGTCTCTCTTCATAAGACAGGTTCGGAGTAAGCTGCAACGGCTCAAAGTTCAAGACATGCGAAGAATTCGCCATGTACTTCCTCAGCATGGAGACATGGAACACATTGTGTACTCCGGCCAGATTCGGCGGAAGAGCCACACGATAAGCTAACGTCCCAACTCTGTCGAGGATCTCAAATGGTCCAATGAATCTCGGACTGAGCTTTCCTTTCTTCCCAAATCGCATGACACCCTTCATAGGTGCTACCTTCACGAAAACATAGTCGCCAATGGCAAACTCTAGGTCTCTCCTCCTCTGATCCACATAACTCTTCTGTCGGCTCTGAGCAGTCCTCATCCTATCACAGATCTTGACTACTACATCGGCTGTCTGCTGAATAATCTCTGGACCCAACTCTGCTCTCTCTCCTACTTCATCCCAATGAACAGGAGATCTACACTTGCGGCCATTTAGTGCTTCATACGGAGCCATACCAATAGACGACTGGAAGTTGTTGTTATAGGTGAACTCCACTAATGGCAAGTTCGACTCCGAACTCCCAGAGAAATCAATCACGCAAGCACGGAGAAGATCCTCCAAAATCTGAATAACTCGCTCTGACTGCCCATCTATCTGAGGATGGAAAGCTGTGCTAAACAGCAACTTCGTACCCAAGGTCGAATGCAAACTCTTCCAAAATGAGGAAGTGAATCTGGGGCCTCTGTCAGATACGATAGAAACTGGAATACCATGAAGTCGGACTATCTCCCGGATATACAACTCTGCATACTGAATCATGGTGAAAGTCGTCTTAATAGGCAAGAAGTGCGCTGATTTGGTAAGACGATCTACAATCACCCAGATAACATTTGATCCTCTGACTGACTTCGGCAAACCGATCACGAAGTCTATGGTAACATTCTCCCACTTCCACTCGGGAATAGGAAGAGGCTTTAGCAAACCTGCTGGTCTCTGATGCTCCGCCTTCACTAACTGGCAAGTCAGACACTCGGATACAAATCGTCTGATGTCTTTCTTCATCCCAGGCCACCAATAAAATGACTGCAGATCTCGGTACATCTTCGTACTCCCTGGATGAATAGATTACGGCCACATGTGGGCCTCTGGTAGAATATTTGCTCGAATAGAACCACTGCTAGGAACCCACATCCTGTCTCGGTATCTCACAATACCATCGCTGGCTGAATACAAGACACTGCCCTTGGCTTCATCTCTCTGCTTCCACTTTACTAACTGCTCATCTACTGACTGACCACTGCGATTACGGTCTAGAAGAGAGGACCGAATAGTCAAGGTAGATAGACGGGAAACTCTACCTTGAGGATATGACTCTAGATCAAACCTCTGCATCTCAGTCTGAAGAGGTCTCTGAATCGTCAAATGAGCCATCACTGCGACTTTTTTGCTCAATGCATCCGCAACTACATTAGCTTTACCCGGGTGGTAGCTAATGTCACAGTCATAATCTTTCACAAGCTTCAACCAACGTCTCTGATGCATGTTCAGCTCCTTCTGCGTAAAGAAATACTTGAGGCTCTTGTGGTCGGTAAAGATCTGGCACTTCTCCCCATACAAATAATGCCTCCAAATCTTCAAGGCAAAAACTACGGTAGCCAACTCTAGATCATGGGTAGGGTAGTTCTTCTCATGGATTTTCAGCTGTCGAGAAGCATACGCTATCACCTTCCCATGCTGCATCAATACTGCGCCCAAACCGAGCTTCGAAGCATCGGTATACAAAACAAAATCTCCGGGCCCTGACGGCATGGCCAAAACTGGTGCTGAGATAAGAGCTTGCTTCAAAGTATCGAAACTCTTCTGACACTCCTCGCTCCACACAAATTTAGCATTCTTCTTGGTCAATGATGTGAGTGGAACGGCAATAGAGGAGAATCCCTTAATGAACTTCCGATAATATCCTGCTAACCCAAGAAAACTGCGGATCTCTGATGCATTCTGCGGCACAACCCAATCTCTGACTGCGGCAACTTTCGCTGGGTCTACCTCAATACCACTGCTAGAAACAATGTGGCTTAAGAACGCCACCTTCTCTAACCAGAATTCGCACTTACTGAACTTTGCGAATAACTTGTGCTTCTGCAAGGTCTGCAGCACTGTGGTCAGATGTCTGCGGTGATCCTCCTGATTCTTCGAGTTGACGAGAATGTCGTCTATGAATACTATCACAAACTGGTCAAGATACGGCTGAAATACGCGATTCATGAGATCCATGAAGATCGCTGGCGCATTCGTCAGACCGAACGGCATCACAAGGAACTCATAGTGGCCATAACGAGTCCTGAAGGCAGTCTTGGAAACATCAGCATTTCTCACCCTCAACTGGTGATAACCAGAACGCAGATCTATCTTGGAGAATATCGAAGCTCCCTGCAACTGGTCAAACAAATCCTCGATCCTCGGAAGTGGGTACTTGTTCTTCACTGTAACCCTATTCAACTCCCGGTAGTCAATACAAAGTCACATAGAGCCATCCTTCTTCTTCACAAATAAGACTGGCGCGCCCCATGGTGAAAAACTCGGGCGAATGAACTCCTTGTCAAGAAGTTCCTGAATCTGCTTCTTAAGCTCTGCCATCTCTGTCGGCGCTAGTCGGTACGGTGCTTTGGAGATCGGGACCGTACCTGGCATAAGCTCAATAGAAAACTCCACCTCTCTTTTGGGTGGCATACCAGAAACGTCCTCAGGAAAAACGTCTAAGAAGTCTCTAACAATCGGAACATCTATGGCTGACTGACTGGGTGCATTGGGGACAGATACAAAGGTCGTTAGAAATGCCCGACACCCTCTATGCATGAGCTTCCTAACCTTGACATAAGGAATAATGCGCGGTAAAGGAAAGTACCTGTCTGGCTCAAATAAGAACTGCTTCATTCCAGGCGGTCGAACTAAAACAGATCTCCGCTGGAAGTCAATCAAAACTCTGTTTCGCAATAGCCAGTCCATCCCTAGGATGATGTCAAACTCTGGCATCGGTAACACGATCAGATCCACATAAACGAGGTTGCCATGGAGCTCAAGATCTATGTCTCGGATCACATTGGTAGCTGCCATCTCCTCACCAGAAGGCAATACTACTGAATAGGCTACATCTAGCCTAACGGTCTTGATCTTGAGGAAATTAGCAAAGACCTCCGAAATAAATGAGTGAGTGGCCCCTGAATCTATCAAGGCCTTCGTAGCGGAACCATATATAAATATTCTCCCTGAAAGGTTGGAATACTAAGCTGAACCCAATAATCACAAGAACTAACTTATAGACATGCAAAGGTCAAAGTTCTTCTAACTTAAATTTCCAAAATAATATTGAGTAGAGCATGCAATCCTACGGCAATTCTATGTTCAAAAATCTTAACCCAATTCCCAAAACATTGAAATTCAAATATAAACTTAAAGACGTAAGATACCTGTCATAAGCATGGTCTCCGGGTTTGTCTCTGTCGCATGCAGGGCAAAAACTCTGCCTTGCGTAGGCAGATTCCTCTGAGGGCACTGCAGAAGTAAGTGGTCTGGACTACCACACTTATAACACTTCCCTGAACCAAACATGCATGCTCCAGGATGGCGGTGTGAGCACTTAGGGTAAACTGGGTGCTCAAAAGTCTTCGGGGCTGGGCGTCCCCGCTGCTGTTGCTGTTGCTGACCTCTGTTTCTAGGCGGCCCACGAAAAGGCCTCTTGTTCTGCTGCTGATGCTGCTGAGGAGGAGGGCGGTGCGATACCTGGATTGGGCGCTTGCCCTGGCGATCCCGCTCAATGTCACGCTGGTTCTGCTCTGCAGCTAGAGCTCTGGAGACAGCGACCTCATAAGTAGTAGGGTCAGCTACCCTAACATCACGGCGCAAGATTGACCGTAGACCCACCAGGAAATGCATCAACTTGGCTTTAGCATCATTCGCGATCAGGGGCACAAAATGAAAACCCCTCTCAAAATTACGGATGAACTCCGTAACAGTCATATCTCCCTGCCTCAGGTTCATGAACTCAGTGGTCAACATGGTGCGCACTTCCTCATTAAAATATTTGGAGTAGAATACCTCCGTGAAGCATGTCCAGCTCAGCGTAGCCAAGTTCAGGGCTACTGACGCTCCTTCCCACCATAAGCGGGAATCTCCTCCAAATAAGTAAGTGGAACATCGAACTCTGTCTGCATCTCCAAGCTCCATAAACTTGAAGATAACCTCGAGGGACTTGATCCAGCCCTCGGAAATCATGGGGTCCGTCGTTCCTGAAAACTCCTTAGGACGCATATTCATGAATCTCTCATAGACAGCCTCGGGCCCTGTCGGCCTGGTCGCCACAGCATGGTTCCCCGAAAATTGTGCGAAGAACTGAGTCATCCCAGCTAGCATCTGGGCATTCATGTCAGGTGGAGGTGGAGGTAGTAAATCTCTCTCCTGCCTCTGCTCCTCCCTGTCCTCTTGGCGAGGCTCATCATTTCTAGTGCGCTCGAGAATGCGTCTAGGGGGCATACTGTTCCATACATAATCCATACGTAACCAACATGCATAATTCCATAATTTATTTAAATTTAAATACTGAACAATAAAATAAATCTGGACGTAAAATATCTCATGAAAACATGCTGTCAAATAATTCATGCTTTGAATAAAATGCGTAAATGTAAAACTTACAGACCGAAGGCATGACTTCATGAGCTTCTCGTGGTCAGTAGTAGTACAAGCCATTACAGAACCATTGCTCTGATACCAGCTATAATGGCCCCTAAATTCGTGTCTGAAAATTTGCGAAAAAAATTAAAAATTTTCTTTTTAAAATAATTAAAATGCCTCATTCACCAAAATAAATTGATAAATCAAGTTTAATGTTTAAAAATAGCAGCGGAAGAAATTATTGGTCACAAAATAACAAGTAAAGTAATCCAACAACTGATAAACATGTTTGAGCATAAAAATGGCAAATGCTGTAAATGAGGTCCTCGGGTTCCACTACTGCCGACCCAAGCTAGCTCACTAGTCCCCGCCCTCGGCCCCGACATCATCAGTACCTACAACAATCAAGTCTAGTAAGCCTAAAGACTCAGCATGCATATATCGTAAATAACGAGTAAATAATATAATAAAGTTGCATGGGAGTAAAAATATCATGTCATGAGGCATAACGTGAAAAGAACTTATCATGAGCAATTATAATACGTGCATAACTGACTTAAAATCATAAGTGAAATGTTTGCTCCATAGAGCCCTGTAAAGAAATAGCATGTAATAATTTTCTATTGAGATTATGGTCTACGCAAGTGACCTCTGCACTGAACTGAACTGAACTAAACTGACCGGTAACTGGCGACCGGGTGAAATAATGAATGTCTGATCAGACTAATGCCACAGTATACTGGGTGGAACTGAACTGAACTGACCGGTAACTGGCGAACGGATAATACAATGATTCCATGATAGTGAAATGGCCACAAACAATATCACATAAATTTCAAAAATGAATATTTTATATTTTTATGCACGTAATATAATTAAATGGCATGATGAAATATCCTGTATTATTTTACCACATGGATTGGATCGTTCCCAGGCTCGCTGCGACCTAAATTTATCATGAAAATATGCAAATGATTTTCTTGACCAAACTTTGTAATTGAATCCAAAAACGAGACAATTACGCCCAACGACTTCGTATTTAATCATGACTCCGTGCCAACCCGAACCAACACCGAAATATCATTTAGTCATGATTAAAATACACCTAAAATGACGAAATGATGCCCCAAAAATGATGCAAGTCGAAATTTTGGTGAATGGAGGCCAAAACATGAAACGCCCTTTCGAGAGTCAATTTGGCACATCGTACCGTAATTTCTCGTACGACCTCTAAAATGATCCGAATCACGAACGGCCAAAAACATGACCTTCCCAACTTGATGAGGCACGGTCCAGTCCAAGTACATAGGCTAAAAGCCAACCAAGAACCCGAACGAGCCACTGAACCGAAGCAGCAAGTTGCTGTCCACAAAATACAGCAGCTGTGCTTTGGTTTCCTTGCGTCGTTTGCGAGGCTAATGGACATTGGGGTTTGAACCACTGACCAGAACCTCTTACGAACATCTTAGGGTATGGTTTGAACCATGGCTAAGGGCCAGAGGCCAACCAAGATCCACACCATTCCACAAAAAACCGAACAACACATGCAGTAGGGGAAAGGGGCCGAGGGGCTGTTCTTGTTTCTTTAATTAAAAACCGATTCAACCATGGACCAAGCCTCAAAAAGGCGACTTAGTCACGTCTTAGACATCACAAGGAGAGGTTCTAACCATGGCTATAGCCCTTAGGGCAGCCAAGATCAGATCCATTTCCCTTTGACAGCAACATGAGAAAATCAATCACAAAAAGGGCATGCTTGGGGAGTTTCTGTCATTTCTGATCTCCAGCATGTATGGGGCTTGAACTAATGGACCAACATGATCCTAACATGTCCTAGTACATGTCTAGATGCAGCTTTGGGAGCCTGGACACGAGTCATCCACCTGAAACACCAAAAACAAGTGAACCATGAGGAGCACAAGGAAGGGCCGAAAATCTGCATCTTTTATTTTCAAAGTTCTTGATATATTTCTGTTATGCCATGGAAATGATAATCATATAATGTTTAAAAATGTTAATATGACTTGATTGAAGAGCAAGGAAAAATATAAACATGTCTGGTTTTGTTTGAAAGAAAAACGAACGAATCGACGACGGGGCGCGTAGGAGACGGAGTGCTTCGCTACTTTGTTTTCTTTCTCGGTTTTCTCTCCTATTTCTTGCTATGTGGCTCACGATTTTTACTATGAATACTCTCTGAATTTCGGTGATGAGGTATGGGGAATGATGGTTAGGAGAGTGAGGGGAAGGGGTTGCAATATAAGAGGGATGGCAAGACCAAGTCTACCTCTCTTTTGAATTTGAAATGATTGATATCCAAATGATTTTTGGAGGGATAGACGGGGTGCCAATGACCGATTCAACATGGCTAGATATAGGTTGATTATTAATTAAATGGTGATCAAAATGAAAGGATTATCCTACTAATAAATAACAAAGAAAGGGTCAAAGGTGGTGAGTTGTCAAGAAATTGTTATCTCACCAAGGGGTGGCCAAAAATCATCAAATAAATGGAGGAGAAATATTGTTTAGTTAGTGTATTTTTAAACCTTTAAAGCCTTACCTATCCTTTAAATAATTTAGTGAATTAACACATTAATTATGGAAAATAAATTAACTTATTTCCTACTCACCTCAAGTTACTTAAATAATTCCTTAAACCTTCTTTTAACTTAAATTAACTTACTAGCTAGCTAAAATAAACTCTGGGAATGTTTTCTTAATTTTAAATTTTATCTCAAAACTCCAACTCCAGTCCGGCCTCACTGAATTAACTGAAAAGATAAAAATTTAAACTACTGCATAAAATAATTAACTTTAAAGAAAAGCATTTAAATACTCATGCAAATAAATCATTTTAATTTAAAATACTAGAATTATGCATGGCTTATACGTAGTCTAATTTACGGGTTCTACATAATAAATTCAAATTTTTTCTATTAATTCAAGAAGTTGAATTTATAGAAAACATTGAGAAATAAATTCAAGGAGTTGAATTTATGACTATTAAATTTTGGAGGTGATAAATTCAAGGATTGAATTTATAATTGAATTATTAAATTTAAATGTTGAATTTATAAATGATTTAAATTAAATGTAATGAGTGTATGTATTATGGGCTTGTAGGAATACAAGACCAACGTACAAATTATTAAGGTTCTTAATTTGATTTTAAAAGGATTAATTAATTAATTAAACTAGTTGGACTAGAATAATTAATTGATTAAGCCCATTAAATATTTAATTTAATTAATGGGCCCTAAGCTTATATATATGTGTATTAGGCTTAGGGTTAAAGACAATAATTCATTCTCAATTTTCGAAACCCTAACCTCCAAGCAAGGAATTTCGAAAATCCTCATCTCCTCCTCTCATAATTTCGGCCTACACCTTTGATTTTTCAAAGGGTTTTGATCCTTCTCTTGTTTGATTAATCTCAACGTAAAATATCTTCTAATTTTCTAGTTCAAGTTAAAAGAGGAAAAAGTAATCCTGCCTTGGACTTGATTTGAAGATCAAAGAAAGAGACTTGAAGAACGTACGTGGGATTTACAACAAGAGCTGCGTTTATTTATACTGGCGTAGTTGAATCCAAGTGAAAATTCACTAAAGGTAAACGTTCAAACATTTTATGTATGTTTATTCAATCCAAATCATATGAGTGTCCAAATATTTTGATTGTCAAAATAAAATAAATTTTTTTTACAAAAACTTAAGTTGCGTTTGGGCATGAGAGAAAATGATTCTCTACATGGAGAATATGAGAATTTTGTTGAATGAAGACATGATTATCAGTTTGAACATTCGAAAGTATTCAAGACAAGATTAACCACTCTGATACCACTTGATAGGATAAGTTAATATACAGTCAGACTGTTTAGAAAGAGGTTTTGAATAAATAATCGTGCTTTTTGAAATCTTTTTATGGTATGAATCAGTCTTGTATTTGACTGATTCTGCAAGGTCCAAAATTAAGACGACTTAATCCAACTGCATGCAAATCTAGAAATTATGAAAAAATGGTTAATTAATTGATTTTAATTCTAAATTGATTATGTGACATGTTGATATGATGTTTTAGTAATTTTTCTACGCACATGCATTAAAATGTTTTTTTAAGGGATATTCGAGTTGCGATCGAGGAACGGAGACCGAGGGCTGAAAAATGAAAAATATTTTTATTAAATAATTGTTTTAATTATTTTAAATATGATCGATTGTTTTTTTAATTTTTATAAATAAGGGGCTTTGAGACGATTTTATACGTCGGGACGTAAATTTTATCGGTGTTGGATTTTCAACAAAAATACGAACGTGTTGGCAACCCGGCTAATAAATTCACAAAATTTTCTACTTAAAATAATTTTTACTATTTTAATTGAGCACTAATGGGCCTAATTAATTGCTCTAATGGGCCTAAGCTTGATTAGTGTTTAATTAAGTATTTAATATTCAAAACCTACCCTAACCCTTCTCATAACTCACGGCCCCCTTCCCCTACACTTTCCCTCATATCACACACACACACACAAGGAGAATTGATGGAAAAGTATCGAGTTTTGCATATTTTTCAAGCCAAGGATCTCCTCGTCGTTGTTCTTCAATCGTCAACGTTATTTCGTGTGTAAATCACGCAAAAGCACGCCATACTCTTCCTTTTACTCATCATCACACCATATTATGTAATTGTTTATGAAATTGCATGAAAAAACCTCACACAAACTATTATTTTTGTAACTATGCGTATGCATGTTTTAAACTCTTGTGTTAGAAGGGGTTGCCATGATTAGGATATGTTCAAGTGTAACGACCTTTATTTTTTGATATACTAAAGCATAAACCATAACTCAAAAATACCAAAAAAATAAACTTAACACTTCCAACTATTCATAATAAATTAACATAAGAATTCTCAATGAATAAAATAAAATTCTAAATCATCGACTAACCGAAATTCCTAAATCGACCTTTAAAAAGATCGTCTAACAATAAAATTAAGCATAAAAATATCTCTAATAAAAATCATTAACATAATATTTAAATCCTTAATGTATCTAGCTAGTGCGGAAACATAAATGCCCTCGGGTGTGTACTGCTGCACTCGATTCACTCAGACGTCAGTGTGCAAGGTCCAAAAATTGAGACGACGTAATCCAACTGCATGCAAATCTAGGAAATATGAAAAATGGTTAATTAAATGATTTTAATTGCTTAATCGATTATGTGACATATTTATATGACTTTTTAGTAGTATTCTGCTTACAGGCATTAAAAATGTATTTCTAAGGATTATTCGAGTTGCAATCGAGGAACGGAGACCGAGGGCAGAAAAACGTAAAATGATTTTATTAATAATTGTTTTTTATTATTTAAAATATGGTTGATGCTTTTTCATATTTTTGAAAATAAAGGGTTTTGAGGTGATTTTATATGCTGGGACGTAAATTTTATCCGTGTTGGTTTTTCAACAAAAATTCAAACGTATTGGCAACCCGGATAATAAATTCACAAACTTATGTAAACAAAATTATTTTTAAAATTTTAATTAAGCACTAATGAGCCTAATTTACCTACTTAGTGGGCTTAAGCGTTATTAGTAACTTAATTAACTATTTAATGTACAAAACCCCACCCTTAACACTTCATAACTCACGCCACTTTCAGCAATTCTCTCCCACAATATTCACGGCACACACACCTCTTATTATTCAAGATAAAAGTCGAGAATTTCAAAGGAGAATTCAGCCTAGGGTCTTGTCGCAGTTCTTCGCCACCGTCAACGAGAATTCGTGCGTTAATACGCAAAGGCACGCATAATTCTTTCCTTCAAAATATCATCACACCATAATAAGTTTTCATGTGTAAATTGTATAGACAAACAAGTAACACTTTTGTGTATTTTATATTACATGGGATTTCAAGCATGATTTTGATCCAAATATTTGTTGTTTACTTGCATATAGAGGGCTGCCATGACTAGGACACAATCAAGCATTGTTTTACATGAGTTAGGGTCGTAGAACATCATCAAACGCTGCACACAAACGGAGCACACAAGATGGAACAAAAAATAAGGTGTAGGTTTATCTAAGGGCTCGGGTTTGTTGACAGGATGGCTTAGCTTGGTTTGGCTGGGAGAAGGGGTTCGCCAGGGTATGTTAAGGGTCAAGGTAAGAGTCTTATCCATGCTAGGACTCGAGTCAAGGGCTGGGGAAGGAGGCCTAGCCATGCTAGGACTCCCACCCGTGAAGGGAGTGCATCGCGCAGATTGTGCGCAGGCTTGCAGGGGTTGGGTGGCTTGGCCAGGGGGCTTTGGCCTGGGCTAGGTCGACTAATTAGGGTCCTAAGTGGGTTCACAACAGGCTGGTTCAAGGGCTGGGTCGTTGGCTAGGGTCTTGGGTGAGAAACAAGAGTCCTATGTCTACTAGGAGTCTCGGCCGAGTGCATGAGCTGGTTGTGTGCTTTTGGTTTCGAGCTAGAGGTGTAGTTTGTGTGTTCCAAGTGTCCAGGAGGGTGTCCAAGGGGGTTGGTCAGGGTTTGGTCCAGCATGGTTCGAGAGTGGCTCGTGAAAATCGAACCATCGCTCCGGGATAACTTTTATGGGTCAAGTTAGGGTTTTCCTTTGTTAAATAAATTGAAACACGGCTCACGGGGGTCGAGTCATGGTTCACGAGGGTTAAAATAATATAAAAATTCTAATCTTTAAATTTAAGAATTTTATATTGAAGTTTGGAATTTTTTTGGGATAAAACGTCATTAAAAGGACTAAATACGAATTAATTAAAAAGCCTAGTATTTAAGCTAAATAAAATTATAGGATTTATAATTTAGGCTTAAATAATTATTTGGGATAAGTTAGAGTCAATGAAATAAAGAAAAAGTCAAAAACTTGAAATTTTACGTCTCGGGGTAAAACGGTAATTTTACACCCGAAAATTAGTAAAAGTCATGGCAGTGCTTTAATTGTTGTTTTATATGTTAATATGATTATTTTAAATGTGCATGGATACGTATATTTTAAAATGTTATTTTTAAAATGTCTATGGATTTCATGAGTTAACGTGGACATTTAAAAGACTTGTTGCATGCTTGGTTTAAAAATAAAACGTTATATGCATGTTTAAATTTTATAAAGTGATGAGAATATGAAACGATGAAAGAAGTGAAGTAATTGTGACTAATACGATGATATGTTGGAAATATCGTGAGGGTTATGGTCTCAGTGGGAGCCTGACGATCGTTTCCGTGGATATGAATATGTATACGATGATATGTTAATACGTAAGACTAGGGCTCGATTGACCGGTGAGAGTGTTGCTAATGTTCATGCCGTCCAGTACTGTGGTTACATGTAGATGGATCCATCGCCCAACATGTAGACGTAGATGAACACGAAAGTCACAATTAGCGATCTGAATTCAACGAAAAGGAAAAAAGAATACATATATGTTGATGATAATATGTATATGAATATGTTGAGGATGATATGAAAATTTTTATGAAAATGTTCATGTTTTGAAGTTTATGCAGGTCATGAAAATGTTATTTTTACGTAAAAGTATTTTCACTGTTGATTGTGGTTTTATACGTATTATATGGTATCAAGAATATGATGTGTTGAGTCTTTAGACTCACTAGGTGATGATGCAGGTGAGTATGATAATAATGTTGAGGGAGGCTTGGATTCCTGATTTGACTGGACTGGAGGTGCACATGACCCGAGGACCAGCGCTTCTATTTTCCGCATTTACGTTTATGATTATGTTAAAGATTTTACGACTATTTATTTATGCTTTTTGAGAGATTTTGAGAGGTTTAGTATGAGTTACACTTTTCTAATTTATTGCTTTTTGGGGTTTGGTAAAACATTGGACGATTTCATGTTTTGACGGTTTCCTTTGACTTTTCTAATTTATTGCTTTTTGGGGTTTGGTAAAACATTGGACGATTTCATGTTTTGACGGTTTCCTTTGACTTTTCAAATACTAGTTGGTTATTCTATTTTTTAAATGGTGTCAAATTATTTTATATAATTGTTTAAGGGTCGGCCGAATTGGGAGTTTGAAAAAAAAAATTCTAGTACTTTTTAAGCATAACGCATAGCAGACGTTTCAGTTAGTATCAGAGCAATGGTTCTGTAAAGGATTGTGCAACCATCAGCGCCGGAAAGATCAGTCGTCAAGCCTCAATTTGTAAGTTTTACATGCTTTATGTGATTTAATATGATGTTACCTGCGTGATTACTTGAATAATATGTTTACGTTACATGTTTACTAGCTTTTTGAGTATATGTTCTTTGTATGCTTAAATTGCTAAATAAATTAGGATATGTCACATGATTAGAAAACTTAGATTTAAATGCATGTTGGTTACGTTAGTATTTGGAAAACGTTCAGATAAAATGCCTCCTAGATGTGCCCCTATCAATGAGAACCAAGCTGAGAACATTGTGAACCAACAAGAGAATGCAACCCCACCTCCTAATGGGGATGCTGCTACTCGTGCCTTAGAGGGGATGGCTCGTTTCTTTGAGGAGCAGTTACAGCAGCAGCAGTTACATCAACAACAGTTACTGAAGCAGTTACAGTAGGCACCTAGGCCACAACATGACATATATGATCGGTTCTGGAGGCTAGGGCCAAAGGAATTTTCTGGCACCACCGATCCCTTTGTTGCTGAGTCATGGATCCGTGCACTCGAAGTACACTTTCGTTATCTGAATATGGGGGTAGCTGACCGTGTAAGGTGTGCCACTTACGTGTTTAGGGATGATGCTTCTTTATGGTGGGAAGGAGCCGAGCATGGTGTTAACATCACTACTCTTATTTGGGCTCAATTAAAGGAGATATTCTATGAGAAATATTTTACTGCCGATGTTAGAGGGCGATTGAAGAGGGAGTTTATGGGCCTTCGTCGGGGTGACTGGACTGTAGATAAATTTGTGAAGAAATTTGATAGGGTTGTCACTTTGTACCCCTTATTGCGAATGATCCTGCAGAGAAGTTGAGGCACTTCATAGATGGTCTACGGCCTATCATTAGAAATAATGTTATGATGATGCGTTCTTTGGATTATGCCACTGCTACTACTTATGCATTTCAGTTTGAACAATCTTTGAAAGACATCGATTTTGAGATGCAGCGCCAGAGACAGCATCACAAAAATAATAATCAGCCGAATAAAAAGCTGTATACGGGTCCTCCTAGACCTCCAGGGCCTCAATAGCCCCAAAGTCAAGTCAAGAAGCCAGCACCACCAAAGCCACAACAACTTGGAGCACCGAAACCTGCTGAGAGGAAACCATGCAAGGAGTGTAATCGCTTACATTTTGGCAAGTGCCTGTGGGGATCTTTTCGATGCTTCATATGCAAGGAGGAAGAGCATAAGGCTGCTGATTGCCGGAAGAAGAATGCACCTACTGTTGGAAGAGCATATGTTATGAATGCTGAAGAAGCTGAGGATGAGCAGACACTACGCTTATCACGGGGAGGATTATCATTCAAGGTGTAGCAACCTATGCACTACTAGATTCGGGAGCTACACATTCTTTCATATCTGAAACCTTCATCAAAAGACTGAATATTATTCCTGAAGATTTGGGTTTGGGTTTCAAGGTTTCTATTCCTTCTAGTGATCAAATGCTCACATCTAAAATTGTCAAGAATCTGGAGCTTTGTTTATTCAAGGATATGGTTCGGGCAGATCTTATTGTACTCCCTATACCTGAATCGATATTATACTCGGTATGGATTGGTTTTAAGCGAATGGAGCTTCGATTGATTTTCGTCAGCGATCAGTGTCTATTCGATCGCCTAGTGGTAAATCTTTTGTCTTTGAGGCGGCGAGAAACAAGCAAATTCCGCAGAATATCTCTTGTCTGTGTGTGAGGAAACTTATTAAACATGAATGCCAAGTTTTTCTAGCATGTGTCACTACCACACATACTCCTATCAGTCAGAAGTTAGAAGATGTTGATATTGTCAGAGATTTTCCTAGCGTCTTTCCCGAGGAAGTTTCTGGCATTCCACACGATCGTGAAGTGGAATTCTCTATTGATCTAATACCAGGCAATGTTCCTATATCTAAAGCACCTTATCGTCTAGCACTCGCTGAAATGAAAGAACTAAAAGATCAAATCCAAGAATTGCTAGACAAAGGTTTTATTCGCCATAGTTATTCTCCCTGGGGCGCACCGGTATTATTTTTGAAAAATAAAGATTGTAGTATGCGTCTCTGAATTGATTATCGAGAGCTTAATAGGGTCACTATCAAGAATAAGTATCCACTGCCAAGAACTGAAGATTTATTTGATCAGTTGCAAGGAGCATCAATATTTTCTAAGATTGATCTTCGTTCTGGATACCATCAGTTGAAAGTAACGGAATCTGATGTTAACAAGACATAATTTCGTACTAGATATGGGCATAAGAGTTTATGGTCATGCCATTTAGGTTAACCAATGCCCCAGCAATCTTCATGGATCTCAAGAATCGCGTATTTTAGCCGTATTTAGATCAATTCATCATAGTCATCATCGATGATATTTTGATCTATTTTAAGAGCAAAGAGGAGCATAGTCGCCATTTGAGGACAACACTGCAAGTACTGCAAGATAGAAAGTTATATGCAAAGTTCAGCAAGTGTGAGTTTTGGCTTGATCGAGTGTCTTTCTTTGGCCACATCATTTCTAGTGATGGCGTTGAAGTTGATCCAAGCAAAGTTGAGGCAGTGAAAGAGTATCCAGTACCGAATACTGTTACCGAGATTCGTAGTTTCTTGGGACTAGCTGGTTATTACAGCAAATTCATCAAGGTATTCTCATCTATTGCAGTACCTTTGACATCCTTGACAAAGAAGAATGAAAATTTTATTTGGGGATCTGAGTGTCAAGACAGTTTTTATAAGTTGAGCAAGCTTTTATATCAGCGCCAGTATTATCTATGCCATCATGGCAAGGGAAGTATGTACTTTTTACCGACGCTTCTAAACTTGGGTTGGGCCCAGTTCTGAAGCAAAATGACCGAGTTATAGCTTATGCGTCGAAACAGTTGAAAATTCACGAGAAAAATTTCTCTACTCATGATCTTGAGCCTACAGTAGTAGTTTTTGCATTGAAGATTTTGAGACATTACTTATATGGGGAGAAGTGCAAGATATTCACCGATCATAAAAGTTTGAAATACTTCTTCACCCAAAAAGAGTTGAATATGCGATAGCGAAGATGTCTAGAGTTAGTGAAGGACTATGATTGTGACATTAGCTACCACCCAAGAAAAGCTAATGTTGTGCCAGACGCGTTGAGTAGAAAAGCAGCAGTTATCACTCATCTATCACTTCAAAAACCGTTGAAGTCCGAGATACAGCGGTTTGAGCTTACAGTTTATGCTAGGGGCGAACCCCTAATCTTGCCACATTATCAGTACAGTCAAGTTCGAGTGATAGAATTCGTGATGGGCAGTCTACTAATGAGCAATTGCAAAAGTGGAGAGCTAGAGATGAAGCCAAGGGCCGGAAGTTATATTCTGAGGTGGATGGTATAGTTCGTTATCGAGATCACTTATGGGTTCCTAGTGACGATTCTTTGAGAGATCTCATTATGAAAAGAGACATTCTGCGTTTTGGGACCGAATGTTTGACATGTCAACAAGTCAAAGCAGAGCATCAAAGACCAACGGGAAAACTTAAGGGATTCAACGCCACATGGGTGATAGTGGATCGTCTTACAAAATCAGCGCATTTTATACTTATTAAGACGACCTTCACCATGATTCAGTATGCCGAGTTATATATACGAAAGATAGTTCTTTTGTATGGGATTCCTCTATCTATTGTTTCTGACAGAGATTCGAGATTTACGTCATCTTTCTGGAAGAGTCTGCATGCAGCGATGGGGACCAAGTTATTATTCAGTACAACATTCCATCCTCAAACCGATGGTCAGTCCGAAAGAGTTATACAAATTTTAGAAGATCTACTGCGAGCTTGTGTTATTGATTCCAAGGCAGTTGAGAACCAAAATTACCTCTATTGGAGTTCACCTTCAATAATAGCTATCAATAATCAATTGGGATGGCTCCTTTTGAGACACTTTATGGAAGGAAATGTAGATCTCCTATTCATTGGGACGATGTTGGTGAAAGAAGAGAGCTTGGTCCGGATGTGATTGAAGAAACTGCCGAGCTTGTAGTTAAAATCCGTGAGAGAATGAATACTGCACAAAGCCGACAAAAGAGTTATGCTGAAAAGAGACGAAGAGACTTAGAGTTTGCGGTGGGAGATCATGTGTTTGTAAAAATAGCACCTATGAAAGGTGTTATGCGTTTTGGCAAGAAGGGCAAGCTTAGTCCAAGATTTATTAGTCCGTTTGAGATTTTAGAAAGGATTGAGACACTAGCTTATAGAGTGACACTACCACCAATGCTTTCTAGAGTTCACAATGTGTTCAATATTTCGATGCTGTGAAAGTACATGTAGAATCCTTCGCATGTGCTAAATTATGAACCTTTACAATTGACTCCAAACATGACATATGAAGAAAGACTTGTCCGAATCTTGGGAATGAAAGAAAGAAGACAGCGAAACAAAGTCATTCCAATGGTCAAGGTCAAGTGGCTGAATCACTCGTAAGAAGAAGCTACTGGGGAAACCGAGAGGGACTTGAAGAGTCGCTATCCAGAGCTATTCGATAAGTTCTAATTTCGAGGACGAAATTTTATTTAAGGGGTGAAGAATTTTAATGTCCAAAAATTTAGACGACGTAATCCAATTGCATGCAATCGAGGAACGGAGACCGAGGGCTGAAAAATGTAAAATGCTTTTATTAATAATTGTTTTTAATTATTTAAAATATGTGTAAAGGCCCGTAATTCGTATTCAAAATTTTGCGGAATTATAAAAAAAATTTCTGAATAAATAATTATCTTATCTCATTTAATTAAAATAAATATGTAAATGTTTTTTTTTTAACATTAAAATAAAAGCGGAAGCGAATACTGTTTTCAACCAACCATTTAAAAATAATCCAACGTAAACATCAATTTAAAATAATCCAACGTATTAAAACTGAGTTTGAATAATGAAAAGTGCATAAACTAAATCATGAGGTCCTCGAGTTTACTACTGCTGTCCCAAGATCGCTCATTGGTCTCCGCCCGCGGTCTCGACCTCATCAACACCTACAACAATCAAGTCTAGTGAGTCTAAAGACTCAACATGTATATATCGTGAATAACAAGTAAATATATCATAAAATCGCATGCAACGTAAAAATAACGTATCGTAAAGTGCATGGTGAAAATCATAACGTGAATAATTATAACTACGTGCATATCTAAAAATCATCCGTGAAAGCTTTGCTCAATAGAGCTCTGTCATAACATATCATAATTTTCTGGTGGAGATAATGTTTCTAAGCAAGTGGCCCATAACATAGCGTAAGCGCCTGATCAGACTAAACCACAGTATACTGGGCGGTAGAGATCAATCACAGCTCTTGGACTGGATGTCCGTACCCATACATAATCATAAACCGGTCGTAAGTCACCGGGCGGAGAGGTCCTCGGTTACGCCTACCGACTTCCAAATCCATAAGCATAAAGTGGCTACAAGACATATAGCATATATCTCAAAAATAAACATTTTGAATTTTTATGCACGTAATATAATTATAACCTTATTTTTACCGGATGAGTTGGATCATTCCCAGGCTTGCTGCGACTTACTACTAATATGTGACACATGCAATAAATCTTAATTCGACAAAATTTTAGCAATAGAACCAAAAACGAGACTATTCGGACCAACAACTTGATTTTTGACCATGGCTTCGTACCAACCCGAACCAACATTAAACCGACGTTTAACCATGATTAAAAATACCCCAAACATACTGAAAAATTTGCACAATAACTGTAACACATGAAAAAGGCGAAAGGAATCCAAAAACATAAGACGCTCTTTCGAGAGTCATTTTGGCACCTTTCGCCGTAAATTCTCGTACGACCTCTAAACTCGACCAAATCACAAATGGCCAAAAACATGACTTTCCTAACTCATTGAGGTACTTTCTAGTCCAAGGCCATGGGCTAAAATCCAACCAAGAGCTCAAACAAGTACCAAAACCGAAGTTCAAAGCTGCTGGAAAAGTGCAGCAGCAGTAGTTTATTTGCTTGTGGTGAAAATTCCAAAATAAATGACTATGGGCTTGAACCACTGCCCAAGGACTCTTACCAAAATCCTAAGGCATGTCTTGGACCATGGCTAAGGGCTAGAAGCCAACCACAATCCAAGGAAACACCTAGGACAATTACAGCATAGCAACCAAGAACACCACTTGCTGCATAGTGTGTTGTATTGAACCATTTTACTGTCTTGTCTCGTTCCAAGGGCCATTTTATCGCCCATGGCTCGATCTAGACATGGTGGAGTGTTGTAGGAACCATGGCTATGGTCCCCAGGACAGCCAAGATTCGAACATCCCTCAAGCAACTCAAGGACAGCAAATTGTGACTCATTTCTGCAGCTTATGTAAAGTTGCTGTCATTGCTTCATTCTTTGAGGGTATGGACTGAAACCAATGGACCAATAACACCCTAACACACTCTAAATTATGCCTAGAAGCAGCCTTGAGTGCCTGGAATCGAGCAACCTCCTGTAAGCAACAAAGATCAGCAAACCGTGAAGTGGAAAACAAGGGAGCCGAAAATTCTGTACAACTTATTGCTTGGAGTGTTGCTGTCCATTTCGGTTTATGTCTTGAATCATGCATATATGATGGTTTTAAAATATCTATAGGACTTGATTGAAGAGAAAAGAAACAACATATACATGCCTGGAATTTGTTTTGAAGAAAAACAAATCAAAACGACAATACGACGCGACGAGATCGGAGTTGGCTTCCCTATTGATCTCTTACTGATTTTCTGCTACATTCACGACCTAAGCTGCTGATCTTTCTGATATTTTCAAAACTTTAGGTTGTAGGAAGTGTAAGGGATGCAAGTGAATGATATGGGAGGTCTTAAAGGTGTAATAATATCCATTAAGTTGGGGGTTACAAGTCTAGGGGTTGAGGGAATTTGAAATACTTCTTCTTGCTCATAACAGCCGATGCTTTGTTCTTATTTTACTGCATGTACACGCTGATTTGCTAGGTTAGTGGCTTGAGTAGGATTAAGGTGCATTATAGTATTTGAATTAATCATAATTGGTGACTTAAAAGGTGGAGAATGAATACACCATAGAAGTGCAACTAGAGATGGTTTGACTTGAGGGTTCCCAACCTTTGAAATATTTTAAATGTTGGTTATTATTATTAATTTTCATTGTATATTTTTTATTTAAACCTTGCATTTTAATTGTTTAAAATTTTAAACCTTCCTTATATTTATTTTAATGCATTAACAAATAAATTTAGTTTAGCATCTTGCTTAGAACTTTTGCATGGCATACATGACCTCAATTTAAATGTTTAAATGCTATGTTTAATTTCTTGAATATATTTACCCTATATTAGTTCATCCCCAATTGTTTACACATTTTACTTAAACTTTAATTAAATATTGAACCTAATAGAATTTATTTACTAATTTGATTCCCATTAATTAAATAAATCCTAAAACATTTTTTTTCTTCAAATTAAACTATTTCTTGCCTTAAATAAAATTTAGGAATAGTTGTCTTATTATGAATCTTATCTCAAACCTCTAAACTCCGGTCTTACCTCGCGTATTTATCTTGAAAAGATAAAACTAAACTTCTACCTTTAAAATAAATAATCATGGCTTTACATTTATTAAAATAATTCAAACACTTCATATTTATATATCATATTCATTTTTAATTTAAATAGTAGCAATTATGCATGCATGGTTCATACGGATTTTGATTTTTTTTTTTTTCGGGTTCTACAACTCTACCCCACTTAAAAGAAATTTCGTCCTCGAAATTAAAACTTACCGAATAACTCAGGATAACGACTCCTCATCTCCGGCTCAGATTCTCATGTAGCTTCCTCCTCCGAATGATTGAGCCACTTGACTTTCACTAGCTTGACCATTTTGTTCCGAAGCTTTTTCTCCTGTCTGTCTAAAATTTGCACTGGTCTTTCCTCATAAGACAAGTTCGGAGTGAGCTGCAACGGTTCAAAATTCAAGACATGCGATGGATTCGCCATATACTTCCTCAACATGGAGATGTGAAACACGTTGTGTACTCCGGCCATATTCGGCGGAAGAGCAACACGATAAGCTAAGGTCCCAACTCTGTCGAGGATCTCAAATGGTCCAATGAATCTCGGGCTGAGCTTTCCTTTCTTCCCGAACCGCATGACACCTTTCATTGGTGCAATCTTCACGAAAACATGGTCACCAACAGCAAACTCCAGATCTCTCCTCCTCTGATCCGCATAACTTTTCTGTCTACTCTGAGCGGTCCTCATCCTGTCACGGATCTTGACTACTACATCAGCAGCCTGCTGCACCATTTCCGGACCCAACTCTGATCTCTCCCCCACTTCATCCCAATGAATAGGAGATCTACACTTGCGACCGTACAGTGCTTCGTATGGAGCCATACCGATAGACGACTGAAAACTGTTGTTATAGGTAAACTCCACCAACGGTAGTTTTGATTCCCAACTCCCAGAGAAATCAAGAACACATGCACGAAGAAGATCCTCCAAAATCTGGATAACTCTCTCGGATTGACCATCTGTCTGTGGATGAAAAGCTGTGCTAAACAACAACTTCGTACCCATAGCTGAGTGTAGACTCTTCCAAAATGATGAAGTGAATCTAGGATCTCGGTCAGACACTATAGAAACGGGAATGCCATGAAGTCTAACGATCTCCCGGATATATAACTCTGCATACTAGATCATGGAGAAAGTAGTCTTAATAGGCAAGAAATGAGCTGATTTCGTAAGACGATCAACAATCACCCATATAGCATTCGACCCTCTGACTGACTTCGGCAGACCGACAACGAAGTCCATGGTGACATTCTCCCACTTCCAATCGGGAATAGGAAGAGGCTTGAGCATATCCGCTGGTCTCTGATGTTCCGCTTTCACTTGCTGACACGTCAGACACTCGGAAACAAATCGTCTGATATCCCTCTTCATCCCTGGCCACCAATATAATAACTGCAGGTCTTTGTACATCTTCGTACTCCCAGGATGAATAGAGTACGACGACATATGGGCCTCAGATAAGACATCCTCTCGAATAGAATCGCTGTTCGGAACCCACATTCTGTCCCGATATCTGACAATACCGTCTCTAACTGTGTACAAGATACTGCCCTTGGCTTCATCTCTCTGTCTCCACTTAGCCAATTGCTCATCTGCTAACTGCCCACTGCGAATACGGTCTAAGAGAGAAGACTGGATCGTCAAAGTAGATAGATGAGGAACTCTACGTCGAGGATATGTCTCTAAATCAAACCTCTGCATCTCAAACTGAAGAGGTCTCGAAACCACCAAATGAGCCATCCCTGCAACTTTCCTGCTCAACGCGTCTGCAACTACATTAGCTTTGCCAGGATGATAGCTAATGTCACAGTCGTAGTCCTTAACTTACTCCAACCAACGCCTCTGCCGCATATTCAACTCTTTCTGTGTAAAGAAGTATTTGAGACTTTTGTGGTCGGTGAAGATCTGACACTTCTCTCCGTACAAATAATGCCTCCAAATCTTCAATGCAAATACTACGGCTGCCAACTCTAGATCATGGGTAGGATAATTCTTCTCATGAGTCTTCAACTGACGAGAAGCATATGCTATCACCTTCCCATGTTGCATCAATACTGCGCCTAACCCGAGTTTCGAAGCATCGGTGTATAGAACAAAACCCGGGTCCTGAAGGCATGGCCAATATCGGCGCCGAAATAAGAGCTTGCTTCAATGTATCGAAGCTCTTCTGACATTCCTCGCTCCACACATACTTAACATTCTTCTTCGTCAATGATGTGAGTGGAACTGCGATGGAGGAGAATCCGCGAATAAACTTCCGATAGTATCCTGCTAGTCCAAGGAAACTACGGATCTCGGATGCATTTTGAGGCACAACCCAATCTCTGACTGATGCAACTTTTGCCGGGTCTACCTCGATCCCACTACTAGAAATGACGTGACCTAAGAACGCCACTTTCTCTAACCAGAACTCGCATTTGCTGAACTTTGCGAATAATTTGTGCTTTTGTAAGGTCTGCAGTACTGTGGTCAGATGTCTGCCGTGATCCTCTTGATTCTTTGAGTAGATGAGAATATCATCTATGAATACTATCACGAACTGATCAAGATACGGCTGGAATACGCGATTCATGAGATCCATGAAGATCGCTGGCGCATTCGTCAAACCGAACGGCATCACAAGAAACTCGAAGTGGCCATAACGAGTCCTGAAAGCAGTCTTGAGAATGTCGGCGTCTTTCACTCTCAGCTGATGATAACCAAAACGCAGATCAATCTTGGAGAATACCGAAGCTCCCTCCAATTGATCAAATAAATCCTCTATCCTCGGAAGTGGGTATTTGTTCTTCACTGTAACGTTGTTCAACTCCCGGTAATCAATGCAGAGCCTCATAGAATCATCCTTTTTCTTCACAAACAATACCGGTGCGCCCCATGGCGAAAAGCTCGGGCGAATGAACTCCTTATCAAGAAGTTCCTGAATCTGTTTCTTGAGTTCTGCCATCTCCGTCGGTGCTAATCTGTACGGCGCCTTTGAGATCGGTGCCGTATCGGGATAAGCTCAATAGAAAATTCCACATCTCGTACAGGTGGTAATCCAGAGACGTCATCAGGAAAAACGTCTAGAAAATCCCGGACAACTGGAACATCGGATGCTGACTGTTTGGGCGTCTCAGGAACGGATACAAGAGTAGCTAAAAATGCTCGGCACCCTCTACGAATGAGCTTCCTAGCCTGGACACAAGATATCATACGCGGTAAATTAAAATACCTGTCTGGCTCGAATAAGAATTGTTCCATCCCCGGCGGTCGGACGAGAATAGATCTCTGCTGGAAGTCAATCAAAACTGTGTTCCTCAATAGCCAGTCCATCCCTAGAATGATATCAAATTCTGGCATCGGCAGAACGATAAGATCCGCATACACAAGATTACCATGAAGTTCCAGGTCTATATCTCGGATCACATTAGTGGCTGTCATATCCTCTCCAGAAGGCAATGTTACGGAATACGCTATGTCTAGCCCAATTGATTTGATCTTGAGAGAATTTGCAAAGGTTTCTGAAATGAACGAATGAGTAGCCCCTGAATCTATCAGGGCTTTCGTAGCGGAACCGGCTATAAAGATTCTCCCTGAAAGATTGGAATATTATGCTAAACCCAAGAGTTTTACAAGAACTATGCTTATAGACATGCAAAGGTCAAAGTTTTTCTAACTTAAATTCTCGTAAATAACACTGATTAGAGCATGCAATCCTATCATAGATTCTGAGTTCAAAAATATTAATCCAAAACATTAAACTTGAATTACAACTTAAGGATTTATGATACCTGTCATGAGCATCGTCTCCGGGTTAGTCTCCGCAGCATGGAGAGCAAAAACTCTGCCCTGGGTAGGCAGATTCTTCTGTGGGCAATTCTTCAATATGTGGTCAGTACTACCACATTTGTAACACTTTCCCGAACCATACATACATGGCCCAGCATGACGACGTGAGCACCTGGCACAGACTGGATACTCCACTGTCCTCGGGACTGCTCGTCCCTGCGGTTGCTGCTGCGGCCCTCTGTTCTTGGGTGGACCATGGAAAGGTCTCTTATTCTGATGCTGTGACTGAGGAGGACGGTGTGGTGCCTGAAATGGTCGTTTTCCAAGGCGATCACGCTCAATATCATTCTGGTCTTGCTCTGCCACTAGAGCTCTGGAAACAGCAACATCATAGGTAGTAGGGTCAGCCACCCTAACATCACGGCGTATGATCGGCTGTAGACCATTCAGAAAATGCCTCAATTTAGCTCCAGCATCATTAGCAATTAGGGGTACAAAGTGACATCCCCTCTCGAACTTACGGATGAACTCCGTAACAGTCAAGTCTCCCTGCCTCAGGGTCATGAACTCCGTGGTCAACCTCGAACGCACCTCCTCAGTAAAATATTTAGAATAGAATACCTCTGTGAAGTGCTCCCAGCTCAAAGTAGTCAAATCCATAGCCACTGATGCTCCTTCCCACCATAGGCAAGCGTCTCCTCCGAATAGGTAGATCGCACATTGAACCCTATCTCCATCTTCAAGCCCCATAAACTCGAAAATAACCTCAAGGGACTTAATCCAACCCTCGGCTGCCATAGGATCGGATGTCCCTAAGAATTCCTTTGGTCGCATCTTCATGAACCGCTCATAGATAGCCTCCGGTCCCGGCTGTCTGGCTCCCACTACATTGTTCCCCGCAAACTGTGCGAAGAACTGAGTCATCCCAGCTAGCATCTGGGCATTCATGTCTGGTGGAGGGGATGGTGGTAGATCTCTCTCATCGTTCTCCCTTTGCCTCTGATCTTCGCCGTTCTCATGACGGAGCTCATCATCACCTCTCGGGCGTCCAACACGGCGTCTAGGAGGCATGCTGTTCCATAATTATAACCCATACGTAACCAACATGCATAATTCCACTATTTTCTTTAAATTTAAGTAAACATTGCATAATCATAATCTTGACATAAAACAGTTCATGCAATCAGGATGTAAAAATATTTCATGCTTTAAAATAAATGCGTAATCGTAAAACTTACAGACCGAAGACGTGACTTCATGAGTTTCTTGCGAGCAGAAGTAGTACAACCCTTTACAAGATCATAGACTGGTACCAGGATTGCTGCCAAGATCTATATAATCCAGGAGGTCTTGGGTTCTAATCCTGGGGAAGGCAAAAACTCCAGTGCCTGGGCTGGAGAAGTTCTATGAGTAATGGGTAATGGGATAACCGTGTTGCATCAGTCCAACCGGGAACAGCCCATGTGCATTACGAAAAAAACTGTCAAGGCCCGTATTTCGTATTCATAATTTTTGCGGCATTAAAAAAATTTTTCTAAATAAATAATTATCTTGTCCCATTTAATTAAAGTAAATATGTAAATAATTTTAACTTTAAAATAATAGCGGAAGCAAATATTGTTTTCAACCACATTTTTAAAAATAATTCAACGTAAACATCAACTTAAAAATAATCCAACGTATTAAAACTGAGTTTGAATAATAAAAGGTGCATAGATTAAATCATGAGGTCCTCGGGTTTACTACTGCTGTCCCAAGATCGCTCACTGGTCTCCGTCCGCGGTCCCGACCTCATCAATACCTACAACAATCAAGTCTAGTGAGTCTAAAGACTCAACATGTCTATATCGTGAATAACAAGTAAATATATCATAAAATCGCATGCAACGTAAAAATAAAGTATCGTAAAGCGTACGGTGAAAATAGCATCATGAATAATTATAACTACGTGCATATCTGAAAATCATACGTAAAAGCTTTGCTCAATAGAGCTCTGTCATGTCATATCATAATTTTCTGGTAGAGATAATGTTTCTAAGCAAGTGGCCCATAACATAACGTAAGCGCTTGATCAGACTAAACCACAGTATACTGGGCGGTAGAGATCAATCACAGCCCTTGGACTGGATGTCTGTACCCATACATAATCATAAACCGGTCGTAAGTCACCGGGCGGAGAGGTCCTCGGTTGCGCCTACCGACTTCCAAACCCATAAGCATAAGGTGGCCACAAGACATATAGCATATATCTCAAAAATAAACATTTTATATTTTTATGCACGTAATATAATTATAACCTTATTTTTACCGGATGAGTTGGATCGCTCCCAGGCTTGCTGCGACTTACTACTAATATGTGACACATGCAATAAATCTTAACTTGACAAAAAAAAAAACTTAACAATAGAACCAAAAACGAGACGATTAGAGCCAATAACTTGATTTTTAACCATGGCTTCGTACCAACCCGAACCAACATTAAACCGACGTTTAACCATGATTAAAATACCCCAAACATACTGAAAAATATGCATAATAACTGTAAAACACGAAAATAGGTGAAAGGAATCCAAAAACATAAAACACTCTTTCGAGAGTCATTTTGGCACCTTTCACCGTAAATTCTCGTACGACCTCTAAACTAGACCAAATCACGAACGACCAAAAACAGGACTTTCCTAACTCATTAAGGTATTGTCCAGTCCAAGGCCATGGGCTAAAATCCAACCAAGAACTCAAACCAACCTCAAAACCGAAGATGAAAGTTGCTGTCAAAAAAAAAAACCAGCAGTGGCAACTTGTGCGTTTGTGGTGTAAACTCTGAAATTTATTGACCAATGGCTTGAACCACCTCCCAAGAAATCTTACCAACATCCTAAGGCATGGCTTGAACCATGGCTAAGGGCTAAAAGCCAACCACAATCCAAACCATACTCCAAAACCGAAGACACACTAATACAGGAAATGGAAAATTCGAACTATGCACTTGTGTTGTTGTTTTAAAAATTTTGAGGGAACCATGAACCAAACCTTGAAAGGACACCTTGGTCACATCCTAGACATGGTATGGAAGGGTTCTAACCGTGGCTACAGTCCCTAGGACAGCCATGATTTGAACTTTCACCTTAAACCACCAAATGATAAAACCTTGGACTCAAATTCTGCACTTAAGGAAAAGTTGTTGTCACTACTTTGTTGGTGTGTGTATGGATGTAAACCAATGAACCAATAACACTCTAACACACTCTAATTCATGCCTAGTAGCAGCCATGTGTGCCTGGAACCGAGCAACTCCCTGTAAGCAACCAAAACAAACCAAACCGTGATGTGGAAAAACAAGAGAGCCAAGAAATTTTGTGCAGATTTTTGCTTAAATGTTGCTGTCATTTTCGTGATGCTGCTTGATTCATGAACATATACTGCTTAAAATTATCTAATTTGACTTTATTGAAGAGCAAAGAAATAATATATACATGCCTGAAAATTGTTTTGACACGAAAACAAACCAATATGACGAATACGAACGACGGAGTCGGAGTTGAGAATTCCTTCTTGTTCTTGTGCTGTTATTCTCGATTTTTAGCTGCTGTTCTCTTCTGTAAATTTCGAAATTATGGATGAAGGGCTGCTAGGTAATGAGTATGAAGGTTACAAGGGGTGATAAAGGAGTCTTGAAGTGCATTTAGTTGGAGGTTACAAGTCAAGAAGTTGAATGGATATGAATTGTTTTTCCTCCTCTAGTGTTGTTGTTCCTACCCTCTCCTCCTTGCTGCTAATTCACGATTTTTCTCAGATGTTTCCTACTGATTTTTTGAGCATATGAATGTAGGACATGTAGGTAAGGAAGAGGAATGTTAATAATGGTGTTAAAGGGTCCATTATATACATTAAAATGAGAGTTACAAGTGAAGGAGGTGAAGGGTTTTGAATTGTTTCTTAATCCCCTTATTGCCGTTGGTTTGTTCCTTATTTCCTACTGCATTTACACGGTTTTGTTGTCTAATAGGTTGAGTAGAAATGAGGTATGTTATTTCATTTAAATTTACTACCCGTTAGATAATTAAAATGAGAAATGAATACCCCATGAATTGTAATTAGGAATTGTTGGAATGAAGAGTTATCCACCTTTGAATATTTTAAATGTTGGACCCAAAATTATTACTTATTTGCATGGTGTTTTATTGTTTACATCTTGTATGTTAATTGCTTAAGGTTTCAAATACCCATTCTACATTTTAATGAATTGACACCTTAATTTATAATGACCTCTTGCATGGCATTGCATGGATTTAACTTTAAGCATTTAAATACTATGTTTAATTTCTTGAATACTTCATACTTAGATTAATTCATTCTCTCTTGTTTACATATTTTAATTTAAGCTTTAATTAAATATTGAACCTAAAAGAATTTATTTACCAACTTAGCTCTAATTAATTAAATAAATTCTAAAACATTCTATATCTTTAAATTAAATTATTCCTTGACTTAAATTAAATTTAGGAATGTCTTTCTTATTATTAATCTTATCTCTAATCTTCAAACTCCGGTCCGTCCTCGCGTATTTAACTGAAAAGATAAAACTAAACTTTTGCATTTAAAATAAATAGTTATGACTTGTCAAATATCAAAATGAATTAGACTCTTCATATATATATATATATAAATCATTTTTAAATTTAATGCATTAAAATAAATATAAGGAAGGTTTAAAATTTTAAACAATTAAAATGAAAGGTTTAAATAAAAAATATACAATGCAAATTAATAATAATAACCAACATTTAAAATATTTCAAAGGTTGGGAAGCCTCAAGTCAAACCATCTCTAATTGCACTTCTATGGTGTATTCATTCTCCACCGTTAAGTCACCAATTATGATTAATTCAAATACTATAATGCACCTTAATCCTACTCAAGCCACTAACCTAGCAAATCAGCGTGTACATGCAGTAAAATAAGAACAAAGCATCGGCTGTTATGAGCAAGAAGAAGTATTTCAAATTCCCTCAGCCCCTAGACTTGTAACCCCCAACTTAATGGATATTATTACACCTTTAAGACCTCTCATATCATTCACTTGCATCCCTTACACTTCCTAGAACCTTAAGTTTCGAAAATATCAAAAAGATCAGCAGCTTAGGTCGTGAATGTAGCAAAAAATCAGTAAGAGATCAAGAGGGAAGCCAACTCCGATCCCGTCGCGTCGTATTGTCGTTTTGATTTGTTTTTCTTCAAAACAAATTCCAGGCATGTATATGTTGTTTCTTTTCTCTTCAATCAAGTCCTATAGATATTTTAAAACCATCAAATATGCATGATTCAAGACATAAACCGAAATGGACAGCAACACTCCAAGCAATAAGTTGTACAGAATTTTCGGCTCCCTTGTTTTCCACTTCACGGTTTGCTGATCTTTGTTGCTTACAGGAGGTTGCTCGATTTCAGGCACTCAAGGCTGCTTCTAGGCATAATTTAGAGTGTGTTAGGGTGTTATTGGTCCATTGGTTTCAGTCCATACCCTCAAAGAACGAAGCAATGACAGCAACTTTACATAAGCTGCAGAAATGAGTCACAATTTGCTGTCCTTGAGTTGCTTGAGGGATGTTCGAATCTTGGCTGTCCTGGGGACCATAGCCATGGTTCCTACAATACTCCACCATGTCTAGATCGAGCCATGGGCGATAAAATGGCCCTTGGAACAAGACAAGACAGTAAAATGGTTCAATACAACACACTATGCAGCAAGTGGTGTTCTTGGTTGCTATGCTGTAATTGTCCTAGGTGTTTCCTTGGATTGTGGTTGGCTTCTAGCCCTTAGCCATGGTCCAAGACATGCCTTAGGATGTTGGTAAGAGTCCTTGGGCAGTGGTTCAAGCCCATAGTCATTTATTTTGGAATTTTCACCACAAGCAAATAAACTACTGCTGCTGCACTTTTCCAGCAGCTTTGAACTTCGGTTTTGGTACTTGTTTGAGCTCTTGGTTGGATTTTAGCCCATGGCCTTGGACTAGACAGTACCTCAATGAGTTAGGAAAGTCATGTTTTTGGCCATTCGTGATTTGGTCGAGTTTAGAGGTCGTACGAGAATTTACGGCGAAAGGTGCCAAAATGACTCTCGAAAGAGCGTCTTATGTTTTTGGATTCCTTTCGCCTTTTTCGTGTGTTACAGTTATTGTGCAAATTTTTCAGTATGTTTGGGGTATTTTTAATCATGGTTAAACGACGGTTTAATGTTGGTTCGGGTTGGTACGAAGCCATTGTCAAAAATCAAGTTGTTGGTCCGAATAGTCTCGTTTTTGGTTCTATTGCTAAAATTTTGTCAAATTAAGATTTATTGCATGTGTCACATATTAGTAGTAAGTCGCAGCAAGCCTGGGAACGATCCGACTCATCCGGTAAAAATAAGGTTATAATTATATTACGTGCATAAAAATATAAAATGTTTATTTTTGGGATATATGCTATATGTCTTGTGGCCATCTTATGCTTATGGGTTTGGAAGTCGGTAGGCGCAACCGAGGACCTCTCCACCCGGTGACTTACGACGGTTTATGATTATGTATGGGTATGGACATCCAGTCCAAGGGCTGTGATTGATCTCTACCGCCCAGTATACTGTGGTTTAGTCTGATCAGGCGCTTACGCTATGTTATGGGCCACTTGTTTAGAAACATTATCTCTACCAGAAAAATTATGATATGTTATGACAGAGCTCTATTGAGCAAAGCTTTTACGTATGAATTTTCAGATATGCACGTAGTTATAATTATTCATGATACGATTTTCACCGTACGCTTTACGATACTTTATTTTTACGTTGCATGCGATTTTATGATATATATTACTTGTTATTCACGATATATACATGTTGAGTCTTTAGACTCACTAGACTTGATTGTTGTAGGTATTGATGAGGTCGAGACCACAGACGGAGACAAGTGAGCGATCTTGGGACAGCAGTAGTAAACCCGAGGACCATATGACTGTAAAGGCCCGTAATTCGTATTCAAAATTTTGCGGAATTATAAAAAAAATTTCTAAATAAATAATTATCTTATCTCATTTAATTAAAATAAATATGTAAATGTTTTTTTTTTAACTTTAAAATAAAAGCGGAAGCGAATACTGTTTTCAACCAACCATTTAAAAATAATCCAACGTAAACATCAATTTAAAATAATCCAACGTATTAAAACTGAGTTTGAATAATGAAAAGTGCATAAACTAAATCATGAGGTCCTCGGGTTTACTACTGCTGTCCCAAGATCGCTCATTGGTCTCCGCCCGCGGTCTCGACCTCATCTACACCTACAACAATCAAGTCTAGTGTATAAAACTTAATAAGTTATCTCATGTTAGCGATAAACTTACTCTAATAATTCAACTTCGCTCATATCACCCATAGAGTTTTAAAATTCTCATATCAAGATTTCGGATTTCTTACTCAATTAAAATCTTAATGTTAGTTCATTGGTACTCTATGTTGAATGCCTCTAATTCTTTTTTTTTTTTTTCACCCAAAACTTATGTATGAACACCTATCTTATAAATCTTGAAATTCAAGCTTATGCAACCCAAATAATATTAGATAGTATAACTCCAGCCCACATATCCGCTTAGTCCCAAATTTCTTAATGACTTTCAAAATTCCTCAAGATAAGGTGTCTAATTCAATTCTTACATGCGTCTATCGAGTAACCTAACCATCCATCATACTCAACTTTCTAGAAAAATCAAATTCCCCCAAAGGTATAATTCTAACTGTTAAGATCCTGGTTAAAACTTACGACACATCAAACTTAAATTCCCAAAAAAAATTTCTAACTCAATGTTTATCCTTATAACTTAACTAACCGATCAAATTTTACCTTAAATCGGCATCACTTTAAATCCTTAATTTGCCACAACATGATTTCACTAACGCTTAAATTTTCATGCCTAAGATTGATTCATCCTACAATGTCCTTGGTTACCATTCATTATAACATTATAATCCAAATATCTAAATATTCTATATTTCCTTCGAGCCTAAATAACCGAAAATTCCTACCATTTAAACCTTTCAATTCTCACTTACTACTAGATAAGTTCTCAAATTTCTTAAAATTGTAAAAATAATTCTTACTTTCCTCGAATATCGTCCAATTTTTTTTTCTAAATCTCGAAAATTCCACAATTACCCATGAGTACTCAGTATTTCCAATTTCATTTTATAGATTTCCCGTATCATAAGGTTCAATAGTCTTAAGTTTATTAAACCCAAAAATTAATTCCCATAACACGTCTTACATTTCTATAAATACTTAAAATCCCAAGTGTTCCTCAAAAGTTCGCATTTAATCCTTAGAATTTTGAAAATTGCAACCTGACCCTTACAGTTCTCCCAATTTACATTTTGGCCCCACAACTCTTCGAAATCTGCATCATTGTCCCCATAAAATTTTCCATCTTTACCTCATTAAACTTTTAGATTCTCGAACTCAAAATTTAATCCCCAAAATTTGGTAAATTCGAAAATAGTCCCTTAGAATTTTTTTTCCACTTAGGTCCTCAAATTATTAGTTATTACAATTAGGTCCCTAAAATTCTCAATTCATGCAATTCCATCCTTAAATCTAACTAGGTAGAGCATGTATCCTAAATAAATTCTCATAATTAATCTTACATTTCCATAGATACTTAAAATCCTCAAATTGTACATTTATAATCCTAAAGATTGTCGTAGTATTCGAATCGCTATTGCTTATATGAAATCCTCAAAAATTTACTCGACTAGCAACCAAGAACCATCAATAATTTCTTAGAATTTCTACAAGTCCCAAAAGCATTCATAATTTTCAAGATTAACTTATGACCCATAAGGATGACATCAACACTATTGACCAAAAAATTAATATAGTCAAATCATGTTCAACATCTCCTAAAGCTCAATATTCGAATTCTTAGACATGTCCAATTCCAAACGTACCCAACATGCATAATTCCATAATTTATATTTTTAATTTAAATAAACACAGGCCCGTAATTCGTATTCAAAATTTTGCGGAATTATAAAAAAAATTTCTAAATAAATAATTATCTTATCTCATTTAATTAAAATAAATATGTAAATGTTTTTTTTTTAACTTTAAAATAAAAGCGGAAGCGAATACTGTTTTCAACCAACCATTTAAAAATAATCCAACGTAAACATCAATTTAAAATAATCCAACGTATTAAAACTGAGTTTGAATAATGAAAAGTGCATAAACTAAATCATGAGGTCCTCGGGTTTACTACTGCTGTCCCAAGATCGCTCATTGGTCTCCGCCCGCGGTCTCGACCTCATCAACACCTACAACAATCAAGTCTAGCGAGTCTAAAGACTCAACATGTATATATCGTGAATAACAAGTAAATATATCATAAAATCGCATGCAACGTAAAAATAACGTATCGTAAAGTGCATGGTGAAAATCATAACGTGAATAATTATAACTACGTGCATATCTAAAAATCATCCGTGAAAGCTTTGCTCAATAGAGCTCTGTCATAACATATCATAATTTTCTGGTAGAGATAATGTTTCTAAGCAAGTGGCCCATAACATAGCGTAAGCGCCTGATCAGACTAAACCACAGTATATGGGCGGTAGAGATCAATCACAGCTCTTGGACTGGATGTCCGTACCCATACATAATCATAAACCGGTCGTAAGTCATCGGGCGGAGAGGTCCTCGGTTGCGCCTACCGACTTCCAAACCCATAAGCATAAAGTGGCCACAAGACATATAGCATATATCTCAAAAATAAACATTTTGAATTTTTATGCACGTAATATAATTATAACCTTATTTTTACCGGATGAGTTGGATCGTTCCCAGGCTTGCTGCGACTTACTACTAATATGTGACACATGCAATAAATCTTAATTTGACAAAATTTTAGCAATAGAACCAAAAACGAGACTATTCGGACCAACAACTTGATTTTTGACAATGGCTTCGTACCAACCCGAACCAACATTGAACCGACGTTTAACCATGATTAAAAATACCCCAAACATACTGAAAAATTTGCACAATAACTGTAACACCTGAAAAAGGCGAAAGGAATCCAAAAACATAAGACGCTCTTTCGAGAGTCATTTTGGCACCTTTCGCCGTAAATTCTCGTACGACCTCTAAACTCGACCAAATCACGAACGGCCAAAAACATGACTTTCCTAACTCATTGAGGTACTGTCTAGTCCAAGGCCATGGGCTAAAAGCCAACCAAGAGCTCAAACAAGTACCAAAACCGAAGTTCAAAGCTGCTGGAAAAGTGCAACAGCAGTAGTTTATTTGCTTGTGGTGAAAATTCAAAAATAAATGACTATGGGCTTGAACCACTGCCCAAGGACTCTTATTAACATCCTAAGGCATGTCTTGGACCATGGCTAAGGGCTAGAAGCCAACCACAATCCAAGAAAACACCTAGGACAATTACAGCATAGCAACCAAGAACACCACTTGCTGCATAGTGTGTTGTATTGAACCATTTTACTGTCTTGTCTCGTTCCAAGGGCCATTTTATCGCCCATGGCTCGATCTAGAAATGGTGGAGTGTTGTAGGAACCATGGATATGGTCCCCAGGACAGCCAAGATTCGAACATCCCTCAAGCAACTCAAGGACAGCAAATTGTGACTCATTTCTGCAGCTTATGTAAAGTTGCTGTCATTGCTTCGTTCTTTGAGGGTATGGACTGAAACCAATGGACCAATAACACCCTAACACACTCTAAATTATGCCTAGAAGCAGCCTTGAGTGCCTGGAATCGAGCAACCTCCTGTAAGAAACAAAGATCAGCAAACCGTGAAGTGGAAAACAAGGGAACCGAAAATTCTGTACAACTTATTGCTTGGAGTGTTGCTGTCCATTTCGGTTTATGTCTTGAATCATGCATATATGATGGTTTTAAAATATCTATAGGACTTGATTGAAGAGAAAAGAAACAACATATACATGCCTGGAATTTGTTTTGAAGAAAAACAAATCAAAACGGCAATACGACGCGACGGGATCGGAGTTGGCTTCCCTCTTGATCTCTTACTGATTTTCTGCTACATTCACGACCTAAGCTGCTGATCTTTCTGATATTTTCGAAACTTAAGGTTGTAGGAAGTGTAAGGGATGCAAGTGAATGATATGGGAGGTCTTAAAGGTGTAATAATATCCATTAAGTTGGGGGTTACAAGTCTAGGGGTTGAGGGAATTTGAAATACTTCTTCTTGCTCATAACAGCCGATGCTTTGTTCTTATTTTACTGTATGTACACGCTGATTTGCTAGGTTAGTGGCTTGAGTAGGATTAAGGTGCATTATAGTATTTGAATTAATCATAATTGGTGACTTAAAGGTGGAGAATGAATACACCATAGAAGTGCAATTAGAGATGGTTTGACTTGAGGGTTCCCAACCTTTGAAATATTTTAAATGTTGGTTATTATTATTAATTTGCATTGTATATTTTTTATTTAAACCTTGCATTTTAATTGTTTAAAATTTTAAACCTTCCTTATATTTATTTTAATGCATTAACAAATTAATTTAGTTTAGCATCTTGCTTAGAACTTTTGCATGGCATACATGACCTCAATTTAAATGTTTAAATGCTATGTTTAATTTCTTGTATATATTTACCTCATATTAGTTCATCCCCAATTGTTTACACATTTTACTTAAAATTTAATTAAATATTGAACCTAATAGAATTTATTTACTAATTTGATTCTCATTAATTAAATAAATCCTAAAACATTCTTTTTTTTTCAAATTAAACTATTTCTTGCCTTAAATTTAATTTAGGAATAGTTGTCTTATTATGAATCTTATCTCAAACCTCTAAACTCCGGTCCGACCTCGCGTATTTATCTTGAAAAGATAAAACTAAACCTCTACCTTTAAAATAAATAATCATGACTTAACATTTATTAAAATAATTCAAACACTTCATATTTATATATCATATTCATTTTTAATTTAAATAGTAGCAATTATGCATGGTTCATATGGATTTTGATTTTTTTTTTTCGGGTTCTACAATATGGTTAATGCTTTTTCATAATTTTAAAAATAAGGGGTTTTGAGGTGATTTTATAGGCCGGGACGTAAATTTTATTGGTGTTAGTTTTTCAACAAAAATAAAACGTATTGGCAACCCGGCTAATAAATTCACAAACTTATGTAAACAAAATTATTTTTAAAATTTTAATTAAACACTAAAGGGCCTAATTCACCTACTTAGTGGGCTTAAGACTTATTAGTAACTTAATTAACTATTTAATGTACAAAACCCCACCCTTAACCCTACATAACTCACGCCACTTTCAGCAATTCTCTCCCACAATATTCACGGCACACACATACCTTATTATTCAAGAGAAAAGTCGAGAATTTCAAAGGAGAATTTAGCCTAGGGTCTTGTCGCAGTTCTTCGCCATCGTCAACGAGAATTCGTGCGTTAAATACGCAAAGACACGCATAATTATTTCCTTCAAAATATCATCACACCATAATAAGTTTTTATGAGTAAATTGTATGGAAAAACAAGTAACACTTTTGTGTATTTTCTTTTCTTTATATTACATGGAATTTCAAGCATGAGTTTGATCCAAATATTTGCTGTTCTTACATATAGAGGGCTGCCATGACTAGGACACAATCATGAATTGTTTTACAAGACTTTAGGGTCCTAGAACATCATCAAACGCTGCACACAAAAAGAACACACAAGGTTGAACCAAAAATGGGGTGTAGGTTGATCCAAGGGCTCTGGTTTGTTGACAGGATGGCTTGGCTTGATTCAGCTAGGACTAGAGGTTAGCCAGGGTCTGTGAAAGATCAATTAAATAGTCCTATCCATGCTAGGACTCGAGTCAAGTGCTGGGGAAGGAGGCCTAGTCATGCTAGGACTCCCACCCATGAAGGAAGTGCATCGCGCAGATCGTGCGCAGGCTTGAAAGGGCTGGGTGGCTAGGCCAGGGGGATTTGGGCTGGGCTAGGTTGACTACTTAGGGTCCTGGGTGGGTTCACAATAGGCTGGTTCAAGGGCATGGTCGTTGGCCAGGGTCCTGGGAGCGAAACAAAAGTCTTATGTCTACTAGGAGTCTTGACCGAGTGCATGAGCTGGTTGTGTGCTTTCGGTTTCGAGATAGGGGTCTAGTCTGTGGGTTCCAAGGGTCCAGGAGGGTGTCCAAGGGGGTTGGTCAGGGTTTGGTCCAGCATTGTTCGAGGGCGGCTCGTGAAAATCGAACCATGGCTCAGGGCTAACTTTTATGGGTCAAGTTAGGGTTTTCCGTTGTTAAATAAATTGAAACACGGCTCATGGGGTGGAGTCATGGTTCACGAGGGCTAAAATAATATAAAAAGTCTAAGTTTTAAATTTAGGAATTTTATATTGAAGTTTGGAATTTTTTTGGGATAAAAACGCTTTTAAAACGACTAATTACAAATTAATTAAAAAACCTAGTATTTAATCTAAATAAAATTATAGGAATTATAATTTAGGTTTAAATAATTATTTGGGATATGATAGAATCAATGAAATTAAGAAAAAGTCAAAAACGAGAAATTTTACGTCTAGGGGTAAAACGATAATTTTACACCTGAAAATTAATAAACGTCATGGCAGTGCTCCGATTGCTGTTTTATATATTAATATGATTATTTTAAATGTTCATGGATACGTATATGTCAAAATGTTATTTTTAAAATGTCTATGGATTTCATGAGTTAACGTGGACATTTAAAAGACATGTTGCATGCTTGGTTTAAAAGAAAAACGTTATATACATGTTTAAATTTTATAAAGTGATGTTAATATGAAACGTTGAAGGAAGTGATGTAATTGTGACTAATACGATGATACGTTGGAAATATCGTGAGGGGGTTATAGTCCCAGTAGGAGCCTGACGATCGTGTTTCCGTGGATATGAATTTGTAAATAATGATATGTCAATACGTAAGGCTAGGGCTCGGTTGACCGGTGAGAGTGTTGCTGATGTCCATGCCGCAAAGTACTGTGGTTACATGTAGATGGATCCATCGCCCAACACGTAGACGTAGATGAACACGAAAGTCACAATTAACGATCTGAATTCAACGAAAAGGAAAAAAAGAATACGTATATGTTGATGATAATATGTATATGAATATGACGATGATGATATGAAAATGTTTATTAAAATGTTCATGTTTTGAAGTTTATGCAGGTCATGAAAATGTTATTTTTACGTAAAAGTATTTTTGTAATGTCCAAAATTAAGACGACGTAATCCAATTGCCTGCAAATCTAGGAAATATGAAAAATAAGTAATTAAATGATTTAATTGCTTAATTGATTATGTGACATGCATGATTATATGTTAAATAGGAAATAATTTTTATTATGCATAAAACTGTATTTTTAAAGGATTATTAGAGTTGTGATCGAAGAACGGAGACCGAGGGCTGAAAAACGTAAAATATTTTTATTAATTAATTATTTTTAATTGTTTAAAATATGATTGATGGTTTTTCATATTTTTGAAAATAAAGAGTTTTGAGGTGATTTTATACGTCGGGACGTAAATTTTTATCGATGTTGGTTTTTTAACAAAAATGCGAATTTTTTAGAAATCCGACTAATAAATCCACAAACTTATTTTATCAAAACTTTTTTTAATATTTTAATTAAATTCTAATTAAGACTATTGGGCCTAATAGGTAGGCTTATTAGGCCTAAGCCTTATTTATGGATTTAATTAATATAATACATGTTAATCACCCCAAATCCCTACACAACCCGCCACTTTCTGAAAATCTCCTAACACCATACGACACACACACATCAAAAGCAAGGAAAAATCGAGAATTTGCAAGGAAAAGTTCAAGCCAAGGTCTTGCCCCGTTATTCGCAAATCGTCAACGAATAATCATGTGTTTAAAACGCAAAGGCACGCATATTTCTTCCCTTCAAACATCATCATACCATATTATGATTTATTGCATGTTTTGAATGAAAAATCAAGGACCATGATAATTATTTTCGGAATTTGATATACATGTGTGCTAAACTTGGATTTTTGTTTCCAAATTCATGTTCCAATTGCGGTAAGGAGGCTGCCATGATATAGGTATTGATCAAGCATTGTTTTACATGAATTTAGAGTCCTAGAACATCACCTAAACACCACACACGATCAGGAAAACAATCTGAAAGCAAGTTGTTGTCATGTGAGTATAAGGGCTTCGGTTTTGTTCAAGAGGGCATGGCTCGGTCTTGGCTTGAGTCAGGGCTTAGCTAGGGTCTGTAAGGGGTCCAGGGTAGAGTCCTAGCCATGCTAGGACTCGAGTCATGTGGGCTGGGAGGAGTCCTTGCAAAGAAGGACTCCTACCCGAGAGCCTTCCATATTGCGCGCAGGTTGCAGACTTGCGCAGGAGTCAAGGGCTCGGCCTGGGGTTCAAGAGCTGGTCTAGGGTGCATCCTTAGAGTCCTAGGTGAGTGCTGGAGAGGCTGGTTCGGGAGCCGAGTCGGTGGGTTAAGTCCTAGGCGAGTAACTAGAATCCTTGTCAAGGGTGAAATCTGGGCCACTTCATGCAACAGCTGGTTAGCTTCGGTTCTGTGGCTAGGGGTCAGGTTCGTGAGTTCCTAGGGTCCAGGGGGTGGCCTAAGGGGTTGGTCAAGGTTTGGTTCAACATGGTTCGAGGGTGGCTTGAGAAAATCTAAAGATGGCTCGGGGTGCTCTTTCAAGGGTCAAGTTAGGGTTTTTAGAATTAAAATAAATCGAAACACGGCTCACGGTGGTCGAGTCGTGGTTCACGAGAGCTAAAATAATATAAAAAGACTAGTTTTAAATTTAGGAATTTTATATTAAAGTTTGGGATTTTTCAAGATTAAAACCCCTTCAAAACGCCTAATTACGAATTAATTAAAAAGCCTAGTATTTAAGCTAAATAAAATTTTGGAAAATTTAATTTAGGCTTAAATAATTTTTTGGGATATGTTAGGGTCAATGAAATCAAGAAAAAGTCAAAAACGGGAATTTTACGTCTAGGGGTAAAACGGTCTTTTTACACTTAGAAATTAGTAAACGTCATGACAGTGTCTTAAATGCTATTTTATATGCTAATATGATTGTTTTCAATGATTATGGATGTTTATGAATTTTTATATGTTAAATTACGATTTTTAAATGTTTATGATTTTTGTAATTTAATTATGGACATTTAAAAGACATGTTGCATGCTTGGTTTCAAATTAAAATGATATTATAATGCTTGTTTTTATCATGTGATGGAAATACGAAATATTAAAGGACGTGAAGAGATTGTGACTAAACGATGATATGTTGGAGATATCGTGAGGGTTATGGTCCTAGTGGGAGCCCGACGATTGTATTTCCATGGATACAGATATGAACATGAATACGATGATATGTTAATACGTAAAGCCAAGGCCTAATTGACCGGTGAGAGTGACGCTGGTGTCCCCGCCGCCCAGTGCTCTGGATACATGTAGATGGATCCATCGCCCAACACGTATACGAACACGAAAGTCACAATCAATGATCTGAATTCAACAAAATACGAATATGAACAGGAATATGTATATGTTGAGGATGATATGACATGTTTATGGTAATATGAAACCGGTTATGAAAATGTTTAAGCTAAAGTTTATGCATTATTATGAAAAATGTTATTTTAAGTACAAGTAATTTCACTGTTGCATGTGAACTGTATTACGTATTACTTGTTATCAAGAATATGATGTGTTGAGTCTTTAGACTCACTAGGTGTGATTGATGCAGGTGGGTATGATCATAATGTTGAGGGAGGCTTGGATGCCTGATTTGATTGGACTGGAGGTGCACATAACCCGAGGACCAGCGCTTCTATTTTCCGCATTTAATTTTATGATTTTACGTTAAAGATTTTTACTACATTTTATTTATGATTTGAGAGATTTTTTGAGAGATTTAGTATGGGCTACACTTTTCAACATTTATTGCTTTTTAGGTTTGGTAAAACGTTTTACGATTTCATGTTTTGACTATTTCCTTTGGATTTTTAACTACTAGTTTGAGGTTTTATTTTAAAATGATGCAAAATATTTTTTTTATGTATATGTGAAGGCCAAAATTTGTGAGAGGTTTAAAAAAAAATTCTAGTACTTTTAGGAAAACAAATAAGCAGATGTTTCAATTTTCACTGTTGATTGTGGTTTTATACGTATTATTTGGTATGAAGAATATGATATGTTGAGTTTTTAGACTCACTAGGTGAGATTGATACAGGTGAGTATGATAATAATGTTGAGGGAGGTTTGGATGCCTGATTTGACTGGACTGGAGGTGCACATGACCCTAGGACTAGCGCTTCTATTTTCCCCATTTACGTTTATGGTTATCTTAAAGATTTTACGACTATTTATTTATGTTTTTTGAGAGATTTTGAGAGGTTTAGTATGTGCTACATTTTTCAAATTTATTTCTTTTTGGGGTTTGGTAAAACATTGGACGATTTCATGTTTTGACGATTTCCTTTGACTTTTCAAATACTAGTTGGTTGTTATATTTTTAAATGGATTCAAATTATTTTATATAATTGTTTAAGGGTCGGAAAATTGAGAGTTTGAAAAAAAAATTTTAGTACATTTTAAGCAAAACGAATAGCAGACGTTTCACAGCTGAATTGTGTGTGCAAGGGTGATTCACAAGCAAAACGAAGAACACAAGCTCTTCTTTCTTCCTAAATTTTGAAAATCTGAATTGTGTGTGCAAGGTTGATTCACGGCTGTTTGATGGTGATTTGTGAGGTTAAAAGACATAGGTTTAGTTATTTATAAATTTAATTACATATTAATGGGCTTTGGTTTTGGGCTTGCAAGATTATGGGTAATTGGGCCTACTTAATTTAATTAAATTGGGCCCAATAACACTTGTTTAATTAAATAATAAAAGTTTATAAAATAAGTTTCCATAAAATAATATTTTTTATCTTTTAAAACTCCTTGTTTGCCCAAAATCGGCTTCTCGGGAAAAATCGAGCTCGACTCGAAAATAATTCGAACTCCAACATTTTTAGAAAAATTAAATCAATTTTAATCATATTAGGAAGCCTTGTCGTTATTTAATGAAAAATAAATATTCTTGTCTTGGTCGGCCCCGGTCTCCTTTCCCATGCCTATTATCGAATATTCTGGTAAAATCCTTAATTTCATAAAAACATGTCACATAATCATTTAATCATGCAATCATAAATTTATTCATATAATAAATATCATGCAAGCATTTAAAAATAATTAAATAAAACAATTAAGCAATTAAATTAATTTTGTATGCATGTGGTTTACGTAAGTTGGTTTTTCGAACGTTACAATTCTTCCCCCTTTAAATAGAATTTTGTCCTCGAAATTTTCATTGACTTGATGATTGCAAAGTTTAGGTTCTCTTATCCACCTCAAACCTAAACTCTATCTTAAATCTTATTCTTTGATTCGGTCCTCAAAATATTGAAAATTGCAATTTCAACCCAAAAATTTCCCAAAGTTGACTCCTAAATCTAGCTCAAGTAGTGCATGCAGCCTATTCTTTCTAAGTTCTTCAATATCAAAATCAATTCTCATAATCCAACTTAACATTTCATGCAAAGAAAACCATCGAAAAAATGTTAAATTGCTAGGTTACCTCGAAATTAGTGTAGTGTCGGCTCTGTCTCATCCTCTGCAGCTCGCATCTCATAGACTCTTCCAGTCATGGGTTTTCTAAGCTTTTTTCATTCCACCATCTTATGTCCAAAATCTCCTCACTTGAAGCACTTGTAGTTGCCCCACATGCATTTGCTAGAATGTGGACGATTGCACTCCTTGCACAGTGGTCTCTCATAAGCCTTCGGAACATTCCCTCTTGTTGGTTGTCCTTGTGGTTTTGGTGGTTCTGGTTGCTTAGGAGGTCCCGTATAAGGATTTTTATTACTCTGACTAGCTTGCTGAGCACGGTTCCTCTTTCGTTGCATCTCCCAATCTATATCTTTAAGTGACTGCTCGGCTCTAAAATCTTTGGAAACTGCAGTTGTATAATCAATAGGATCGCTGAACATCACATCACGTCGAATTGTCGGCCTCAAACCATCTAGAATATGTCGTAATTTTTCATCAGCATCATTGGCAATCAAGGGCACAAAGTGACAACCCCTATCAAATTTCTGCACAAACTCGGCAACAGACCAATCCCTTGACGGAGACTCATGAACTCCTTCTTAAGTCTAGAACGAACATCATATGTGAAGTACTTATCATAGAACACCCTCTTGAATTCTTCCCAAGACAGTGTCGCCATATTCACTCCTCGCTCCGCTCCTTCCCACCATAAGGAAGTGTCGCCCTTCGACAGATAGATGGTACAACGAACTCGATCGGCATTCGCGATCTCTATGTAGCGGAAGATCACCTCTAAAGATCTAATCCATTCCTCAGCAATGAATGGATCAGTAGTGCCATGAAAATCCTCGGGGTCCATCTTCCTAAAATGCTCATAAGCAGCTTCCGATCTAACAATTGCTCCATTCCCTACGTGTTGCTCAAAGAAACGGGCCATACCGGCTAGTACAAAGGCACTAGCATCCTGAACAGTTGGAGGCTGTGGAATCTCCTCCTCATGTCTACTCTCATCATTCCTACGGAAAGTCCTTCTAGGAGGCATCTCTGTATACGTCGTCCAAACCACGTAATCAACATGCATTTAAAATTTTTCATGCAGCATGCAACTAACATGTATATTATGTATCATGTAAGCATTAAAAGAATTTTAAGCATATAAAATATAAATAAGTAAAAACTCACATATTTGTGGCGTGACTTCTTGAGTTTCTCAAAGTGACAGTACACAATCCTTTGGGAAAAACCTTGCTTTGATACCAACTGTAACGACCTCTATTTTTTTTTATACTAAAGCATAAACCATAACTCAAAAATACCAAATAAATAAACTTAACATTTCCAACCATTCATAATAAATTAACATATGAAATCTTAAGTACATAAAATAAAATCCTAAATCATCGACTAACCAAAATTCCTAAATCGGCCTTTTAAAAGATAGGCTAGCAATAAAATTAAGCATAAAAATATCTATAATAAAAATCATTAACATAATCTTTAAATTTTTAATCTATCTAGCTAGTGCGGAAACATAAAGGCCCTCGGGTGTGTACTGCTGCACTCGATCCACTCGAGCATCAGCGCCTCCCATTATCAATTCTGCATCATAAAAACCTAGTGAGCCTAAAGACTCACCACGTTCTAAACATGGATAGCAAATAATACATATACAAACACATGCATTAAATCATACTTTTATTTAAAATAATCTTTTGAACATACATAAACCATTTAAAAATAGTTTAAGAATAAATAAATCATTTAAAAATCATTTAACCATAATTAAATCATAAATAAAAAAATCATTTAAAAATAACTTTAAGCATAAATAAATCATTTAAAAATAGCTTTAATCATCATCATAAATCATATATCATAAAATCATTTTAATCATAAAACTTTCAATCATATATCATTTTGGGTGAAGTTCGATCCTTGAAAGTGACTAGCTTTTATCCTCGGTCGACTGATCAGTCTTCAGGTCCACATGGCCCATGGGGGTGTGCACTAGGCTCCACCATGGAAATACGATCGTCGGAATTCTCTCGGGGGCCTTTTCCCATAGACGTGTTCCCTCGGGGGCTTTTTCCCACAAATGGGTTCTCTCTGGGCCTTTTCCCGTAAATGGGTTCCCTCTTGGGCCTTTTCCCCTCACGACATCCCCATAGAATCATATCACATAAATTATATCTTTTGTCACAGTCAATTCACATCCCTTAAAATATTTTTCATTTTCTTTTAAAGTCATAAAATATCATAACTTTTCAAAAATAACATTTTAAACAGTAGAAATTGCACAGCTTTATCATAAATCATAAAATAAAATATTATCACCAAAACCATCATTTTAAATCCTAAAATATCATTTTTACAAGCATTTTGATCCTTCGGAACGCTACCAAGCATTTACGTATTTTCCTAAGTGTAAATTTACTTTTTTGCCACAGGACGTAAAAATTCTCGAATTTATCTTTTTCTTACTTTTAATGACATGGGCTTACCTTAAATAATTATTTAAGCTTAAATATAATTTTCATAATTTTATAAAGTATAAAACTAGGCTTTTGAATTAATAATTTAATTAACGTTTCGTGCGACGATTAAATCCCGGATAAATCTAAAACTCCATATTTTGATCCCAAATATTAAACATAATATTTTTAATATTTATTCTACCCTTGGGAGCCATGAACCACACCCGTTGACCCATGGTTCCAATTTGTTAGCCTTTAATTTTTGAAATTGACACACAATCGAACACACCGAGCCATCTCCTTATTTACTCGAACCACGCCCGAGCCACCTCAAGAAAAACCCGAGCCAACCCATCTAGGAACCCTCTTGACCAAGCCCAACCCCTAGAACCAGATCCTAGATCGCTCAAACTCACTTGGACAGAAGCACTAACCTGCACAAGGAAGAGAACTCACGCCTATGGAGTCCTAGCCCACTAGGACTCTTCCAGCCGAGCCACCACCAAACCACCATGACTCTAACCCTACCTGGACCACGTCCAGACCCTACCCAGACAAGCCCAATCCCTGGACCCAAGAAGCGAACCGCCTGGATCAGAAAACAACCTACGCGCATGCTTGTGCTCTCATCACGGTTCCATGTTTTCCTCGAACCAGCAGCGAGCCCACCACTCCAGCCCCTAGCTTGACTCCTACCCCATAAGGCCCTGTAATTAATTTTCCGGTAATTTGACATAATTAGAATAATTATTGAGTTGTAAATTAAAATAATTATTTATGCCAAATAAATTCAAGAAGTGTGTTAAAAATATATATTTTAAAATATCGGAGAATTTAAAGATATAAAATACATATAGAGTTTAAATAACACACGAAAGCAAAATAAATTCAAAAACTGGATCAAATGAGCATGAGTTATTAATTTTAATAACTAATTTATATTATACTCATGGGTACATATTTTGTTAGCAAAGGGAGAAAGAATCAGAAACCCCAATCTCCATTCCCGTAACTCACACCCCAACCCATCTCCTTTCCTTGCAACCCGTCGGCTTCCTTGCTCCAACTAGCTGCAGCCGCGCCGCCTGAATTTCTCAAGCCAATCACCGTGAGATACAGTTGAAGACATAGCAGATATCAGCAACCATAATAGAAGGAGATCGAAGCAGATTGAAGCCAAGCGAGTGCTCCGTTCGTGAGCCGTTCTTGCCCGGGTTCTTGTCCGATTTTGGTGAGTATTTGTATCATTTTCTTTGTCAATTAATGTCTTTTTGGTGAGGATTTGTTAGCAGCGTTATTCCCCTGTTTTCCAGTCATCTGCAGCAGAGCTTTAAGGTATTTTAGACGAGCTTCGTTCAGCTTCACCTTGAGTCCGCTAGCAACGAGAGTAAGCTTCGAATCTTGTGTTTTTCGGGTCCAAAAATTCCAGCTTTTGCTTCTGATTTCAGGTTTATGTGTGTTGTGCACTAAGAATCTAGACTTGAGGTTCAAATAGAACTTGTAGATCTGTTTGTTAGCTTTCTAGAGTCGCTAGAATCATCGAATATCGATTAGAAATGGATTTGATATGATTTTTCTACAAAAATGTGTCAAAACCGAATTCTGCAATTGAGCTGGGTAGAATACCTACTGTAACTCGGGATTATGACCTTCGTGCATTCGGATTCTGGATTTTTGGTTAAAATGAAAGTTGTAGAGCTATGTTTTTTCTTCGAAATGAGACTTGAATCGTTAATTTCCATTAAGAATTGAGAGAGTTATGCTCGTTTTACTGAAACTACTCAGTATTAGAGTTCTGTCCGCGAAATGTGTGAGTAGTAGCGTGTTCTTGTTAATTATGGGATTAAAATACTCAGATTCTGGAAATTGTTTCTTCTAGAAAACCTTAGATATTTAAGTTTTCTTTCATTTTCATTTGGCGGATATTGATTTGGGTCAAAAATGAATTAGATATGAATTTTATAGTCATAGGTACCGAATCTGAAACTGTAACAGTATTCATTTTTCTATATTTCTGGTTGTGAATGTTTATCCATGTCAAGACAATTGAATTTCTTGTTAACATCTTCTGATTAAATGTGGGTTTTTGAGTTAGGATTACAACCATGTATGATAAGTTTATTTTGGTTAAGTTTTGACCTTAAAACTTAGCATAAGTACAAGCTAAAATTTGGAAATATTGTTTTTGAATTGAAAATTTACTCGACTTGTTATAATATTTTATTGTTAGGCCGAAGAGATCAAAGTTGAGATTGTTGTCGTTATCAGTCGGTATAGGTACGTTACAGCTCGGTAACATACGACGGTAAAACATAAATTATGTTTAATTGTCATTCTGTGTTGCACTGATGGTGTTTATGATTTGTTGACTGTTGTAAGTTGTTAAATGCATTCGTTGTGATATATGTTTAGTGTTGTGACATATTATTGGTGATAAACATAAAAATTGTACATTAATTAAATGTTTTATAATATAAATATATAGTTTTTATTTTATTAAATGTTTAAATATTATATGTTTTATAATAAATTGTATAAAATATAAGAAGTTGTGTAATTACAAGTTTTTACTATTTTTTACAGGTTCGATAAAACAAGAATAAACTTGGCGTTGCAAATGGGATTAAGATGATTCTTGGACATGTAGAAAGTTGATGTTAATATCTACAATATTGGTGGCAAGCATGTGATAAAAATCCTCTCACAATTGGGATCAAATTAAGCAACAAATAAAGTTACCAAAGGAGTGGCAGTTTTACCATGCTCTAGTATTTTGACCATATCTCTCAAATTACTTGGTCAAATGGTTTGAAAAAAATACCACAACTAGACAACTCAATTATCCACATGTTTCTTTTTATGTGAAGAAGCAAATTAGGAGAAGAAGATTTTCAAAAGTGATGTGTAATATAATATAATATCTTGGAACACCAATGAAGACTTATGTGTAAAAAAATAATATTTTATTTGTGGTTGTCTCCACAAATTTGACAATAAATAGGGGTGCATTGTAATGTATTGAGATATCCCTCATTCTATGAACAAACCTTTGAGTTTATAATATTTCTCTCTATATTTTCCCTTTATTTTTTCATTTAAATATAATTAGCATGTTAATTTCATATTCAAAGTTTTACACTTTGAATAATGAATAGCTAACTTCCTAAAGTTGAGATGAAAAAGTGAAACTCTTGGCATGATAATAAGGTTACTAAAAGGTAAGAATCTATGTTTTATATTATTTAATAATTATTTATTGTTTATGTTATATTTATTTCTTTAAGCATTTTTATACCCTACTTATAAGTAGGAGTTTTGATTTATTGTTGCTATATGTTACACTAAATTCTTGGAACCATTTAAATGTTAGTTTGGTATTACCAACCATTTAAAGTGGATGCCTTGATTTATTATATATAAATATATTATAATATTAAATTACTTGGAAACATTTTAATGTTTGTTTGGTTTTACCAACCATTTAAAGTGGGAACCTTGATTTACTATATATAAATATATCATAATATTAATTTCTTGGTACCATTTAAATGTTAGTTTGGTTTTACCAACCATTTAAAGTGGGAACCTTGATTTAGTGTTTACAAATATATATATAGCACAATAAATACTTGACAACATTTATAAGTTTTGGTATATATTATATACTTATAAGATAATAATATATAACATAATATAAATATGATTATTTAATATATTGGAACCATTTTATTAAGTGTATTTCAATAATGTTCGTTAATGTTAACTTTATTAAAATACCAAGAGTGGATCCTTTAATCTCAACTACTTAATTAAATTTTGAACAATTAAAAATTACCAATTAAAGATTCAAACAACTAAAAGAAAAAATAAATAAAAAGACATTGTAGTTGACTTGTAATTACCTTAGCTTCCTCGTGGATACGATATTCGAACTCATCGAATTATACTTCTTGTGGACAACCTGCTCTTGGGAGTGCAACAATCAAAGTCGCAACAAGTTTTTGGCGCCGTTGCCGGGGAAGTATAATTTAATTTCAAGTCTATTTAATTTTGTTTATATTTTATTTTTTTTTATTTGAATTTTTATTTCTTTTGTGTGTTTTTATTCTTTTGCATTTGCATGAGCATTTGGTCACGTACACTTAGTGGTCGACTCATTCGAAATAACCCTTTATTTTTACAAAACATGGCGGAAGAACCCATCCACGAAAATGAAGATGAAATTCAATCTCAACATGATCATGATAGACGAAGAACACTTAGAGATCACATGAATCCTACGCGTACTAGTGCACCTTCATGTCTAGTTTCTCCCCCTGATGCATCTCATTTCAATTTTAAGCCTGGTATTATCCAACTTTTACCCAATTTTCATGGCTTAGATTCTGAAAATCCATACATGCATTTACGAGAGTTTGAAAAAGTGTGCAACACATATAATGATCTAAATTGTAGCATGAACACCATTCGACTTAAGCTTTTTCCTTTTTCTTTAAAAGATAAAGCTAAAACTTGGCTACAAAATCTTAGATCGGGATCCATTCGAACTTGGGATGAATTACAACAACAATTTTTGAAAAAGTTTTTTCCATCTCATAGAACAAATTCTTTCAAAAGGAAAATCATCACTTTCACTCAAAAACAAGGAGAAACTTTTTATCAGTGTTGGGATAGATACAAAGAATTGCTTAATCTTTGTCCACATCATGGTTTTGAAATTTGGAGAGTTTTTTCTCAATTTTATGAAGGCTTAACACCTAAAGATAGGCAAATGGTTGAATTTATGTGTAATGGAACATTTGAAGATAAAGATCCAAACGAGGCAATTGAGTATCTCGATTCATTAGCTGAAAATGCTCAAAATTGGGACACTATAGGTACAATCGAACCATCAAACAAGATTCAATCTCCTACATCTGGTGGAGGTATGTACACTCTCAAAGATGAACATGATCTCCAAGCTAGATTTACTTCTTTGGCAAGAAAAGTGGAGGCACTTGAATTGAAAAAGAATGGTCAATTAAAATCTGTTAAAGAAATTGTGTGTCACATCTGTGATACAAGTGATCATTTTACAAAAGATTGTCCCACTTTGCCCTCTTTTAAAGAATGTCTCCATGAACAAGCCAATGTTTTGAACAATTTCAAAAGGCCAAATTTTGAACCATTTTTCTCAAAATTATAATCCAGGTTGGCGAAATCATCCATATTTTAGTTGGAAGAATGATAATGCTGCACAATTTTCACAACCACATTTCCAAAATCAACAAAATTTTCAAAATTATGCACCTTATGTTCCTCCACCTAAAAGAAATTTGGAAGATACATTGAATTCTTTCATTGCAAAGCAAGAGTCTATCAATACTCAAACTGCTCAAACCATGACAGATTTGAAAGATACTCTTGCTAAATTTGCATCTGCATTTAATGTTCATGAAAAAGGTAAATTTCCTTCACAACCTCTGCCTAATCCCAAGGATCATCATTCACAAACTGGAACTTCTGGAACTCAATCAATGGATCAGGTAAAATATGTTATTACCCTTCGAAGTGGTAAGGTTGTGGAAAAATCCATTCTTGAACCTTGTGAAGATGATGATAAATCAACTCTAAAGGGTAAGGAAGTGGAACCCATAACTTGCGAAGAGGAGGTTCAACAGACAGTGTCACCATCATTCCCTCATGCATTGAAAAATACAAAAAAATCAAATTTGAATTCTGATATATATGATATTTTTAAACAAGTAAAAGTTAATATTCCTTTATTAGATGCAATAAAACAGGTACCATCATATGCCAAATTTTTGAAAAACTTGTGCACTGTGAAAAGAAAATTGAATGTGAAAAAGAAAGCATTTTTAGCCGAACAAGTAAGTGCAATCATTCAAAATAATAATACTTTGAAATACAAAGACCCTGGTTGTCCTACTATTTCATATATTATTGGAGAACGAAAGATTAAAAAAGCCTTGCTTGATCTTGGAGCTAGTGTGAATTTACTTCCATATTCAGTTTATCAAGAACTCAATCTAGGCGAGTTAAAATCTACTTCGGTAACACTTTTACTTGCCGATAGATCTGTTAAAGTGCCAAGAGGTATGGTAGAAGACGTGTTGGTCCAAGTTGATAACTTTGTATATCCTGTCGATTTCATAGTTTTAGATACACAACCTATCGAAGCTTGTAATGCAATTCCTGTAATTCTGGGTCGTCCATTTTTAGCAACTTCTAATGCTCTTATAAATTCCAGGAATGGAATAATGAAGTTGTCATTTGGTAATATGACCTTGGAGCTCAATGTTTTTAATCTTTGTAAGCAACCACATGACAAAGGAGATGAAAGTGAAGATGAAAATCTTATTGAAACTCTTGTGGAAGAAAACATTCAAGAAGTGAGTACTCGTGATCAATTAAATAATTGTTCAATTGAAACTGTTAAAGAAAATATTGAAATTGATCTTGATGATTTTATCAGGTATCACTCGTTACCAGGATCAGAGAAAGAATTTGATGCAAAATATGAGAACAAAGACGAACCACCCATATTGGAGTTAAAACCCTTGCCAGAAGAATTGAAGTATGCATTTCTTGGAGAAGATGAAATATATCCGGTGGTAATTTCTTCCAAACTAGAAAGTGATCAAGAAGGTAAATTAGTTGATATGCTTAAAAGACATAAAAATGCAATTGGTTGGACACTAAAAGATCTCAAGGGCATTAATCCACTAATTTGAACACACAAAATTCATTTAGAAGAAAATGCTAAAACATCTCAACAACCACAAAGGAGATTAAATTCACACATGAAAGATGTTGTGAAAACTGAAGTTCTCAAAATACTTGATGTTGGGATTATCTACCATATTTCTGATAGTAAGTGGGTAAGCCCAACACAAGTAGTTCCAAAAAAATCTTGCATTAAAGTGATAAAAAATGAAAAAGGTAAATTGTTAACTAGTCGAGTCCCATCTAGTTGGTGGATGTGTATTGATTATAGAAAATTAAATGACGCCACTAGAAAAGATCATTTTTCAATACCATTTTTTGATCAAATTTTAGAAAGAGTAGCAGGTCATCCATATTACTGTTTTCTTGATGGATATTCAGGTTATTATCAAATTCCCATTGCACTCGAAGATCAAGATAAAATTACATTCACATGTCCTTTTGGAACATTTGCATTTAGAAGGATGCCATTTGGATTATGCAATGCCCCAGCTACATTTCAAAGATATATGCTAAGAATTTTTTGCGACATGGTTGAAAATTGTTTGGAAATTTTCATGGATGATTTAACTGTCTTTGGGAATACATTTGATAATTGTCTTGAAAATTTGGAAAAAGTTTTAAAAAGTGCGAGGAAAAAAGTCTTATTTTAAATTGGGAAAAATATCATTACATGATTACTTCTGGAATTGTTTTGGGACATGTCGTGTCATCTCATGGAATTGAAGTTGATAAAGCAAAAGTTGATGTCATTGCCAATTTACCCTCTCCAAAAACCATTAAAGAAATTCGCTCATTTTTGGGACATGCTGGATTTTATAGGAGGTTTATAAAGGACTTTAGTTTAATCTCTAAACCCATTTGTAACCTCTTAACAAAAGACACTGCATTTGAGTGGACTCAAGAATGTCAAAATGCTTTTGATAAAATCATTCGACATTTAATATCAGCTCCTATCATGCAACCTCCTGATTGGTCTTTACCATTTGAAATCATGTGCGATGCGAGTGATTATGCAGTCAGTGCAGTATTGGGTCAAAGAAGAAACAGTAAGCCTTATGTGATATATTATACAAGTAGAACTTTAAACAATGCTCAAATGAATTACTCCACAACTGAAAAAGAATTTACTTGCTGTAATATTTGCATTAGATAAATTTCGTTTTTATTTGATTGAATCAACGACTATTGTGTTTACTGATCATTCTGCTATTATATATTTGTTGACCAAACAGGATGCAAAGCCACGACTGATACGATGGATTTTGTTGCTCCAAGAATTTGACATTGTGATCAGAGATAAAAAAAAAGAACCGAGAATGTCGTAGCCGATCATTTATCGAGACTAGTAACAGGATCATCTTGTGAAATGACACCAATTAACGATAATTTTCCTGATGAACATCTATTTTCAGTTACTACTACACCTTGGTTTGCTAACATAGTAAATTTTCTTGTGACAGGAAAAATGCCACCGCAATGGAGTTCTCAAGATAAAAGAAAATTTTTTAATGAGGTAAAAAACTTTTATTGGGATGATCCGTATCTGTTCAAGTATTGTCCGGATCAAATTTTTTGACATTGCATACCCGACAATGAGGTAAGTAGTATCATTAAATTTTGTCATTCAGAAGCATGCGGAGGACATTTTTCTTCAAAGAAAACGGCTGCAAAAATCTTGCAGTGTGGATTTTATTGACCCACTTTGTTTAAATACACCCACGAAATCTGCAAAATCTGTGAAAATTGTCAAAAATTGGGTGCGATTTCAAAAAGAAACATGATGCCTTTGAATCCTATCATTGAAATTGAAATCTTTGACTGTTGGGGAATTGATTTTATGGGACCTTTTCCACCGTCGTTTGGATACTTGTATATTTTAGTTGCAGTTGATTATGTTTCCAAATGGATAGAGGCAATTCCATGTCGAACAAATGATCATAAAATCGTCATCAAATTTTTAAAAGAAAATATTTTTAGTAGATTTGGAATTTCTCGAGCCATGATAAGTGATGGGGGAACTCACTTTGTTAATAAACCATTTGCTTCATTAATGAAAAAATATGGTATTACTCATAAAGTAACTACTCCTTATCATCCTCAAACAAATGGACAAGTTGAATTAGCTAATAGGGAGATAAAGCAAATTTTGGAAAAAACTGTTAACTCAAATAGAAAAGATTGGTCTCTGCGACTTAATGATGCACTTCGGGCATATCGAACAGCTTTTAAAACATCATTGAGTATGTCTCCCTATAGGTTGGTTTATGGAAAGCATTGTCATTTGCCTGTGGAATTGGAGCATAAAGCTTATTGGGCGATCAAAACTTTAAATTCAAGCATGGATGATGCCAAAAAATTGTGTAAATTGCAACTTAATGAACTTGATGAACCCAGAAATGACGAGTATGAGTATTCAAGGATTTATATAGCAAAAATCAAATCATTTCATGATAAAACAATTCTTAGAAAATCTTTTGAGATTGGTAAAAAAGTTTTGCTTTATAATTCTCGACTTCACATATTCCCAGGAAAATTACGATCAAGATGGACAGGCCCATATGTTGTAAAGCATGTGTATACTTATGGAGATGTGGATATTGAAAATCCTAAAAATGGTGATATTTTTAAAGTAAATGGACAAAGGCTTAAACCATTTTTAGAAAATGAAATCTTTCAAGAAGAGTTTATTTCCCTTTCTGATCCTTAAATTTTTATATTGAATTTAATTTTGTTTGTTTTTATTTCAGGTTTCCTTAATCTTTTTATTTTCCCGGTTAAATGGCGGATAACGGTACTCCGTTGTAAATATTTTCCCTCTGTTTCTGAAAATGTTCTAAGAAAAATTTATGCAGGAAGGTGTGAAAGATTGAGATTGCTAATGCAAAAAGGAATTCCAGAAGATATTCGTCTTGTAATAGAAGCTAAGGTTCGATTAGGAGGAGAAGTTCCACAATCATTGCTCATTCGGTATTTGTCTGGATTAGGAAAAAGCACTTAAGCGAAAAAACGAAGGGCCAAAAGTTTAGGGGTTTGTCATAAGTGTGCAAAATGGACTTGTGACAAACGATGCAGATCTTTGGGATGTGTTTCCAATAACAGAGAAGATAAAATTGGTTTCATTAAGAATGGGCTGAGTAAGGAGTCTTTAGATAACATCTTATTGACTTTTGAGACGCATTCTAGTGGACATGTGCATATTGAACTTCTCCGTTTATGGAAACAATTCCAAGATGAGCGTCATAGTCTTGGGAATCCGACTGAAAAAGACCATGTTTGCCAATTTATCAGAAAATTGGATGGGAAGCATATCCTCGACTCATAGAAGGAGTTGAAGCCGTTTCTCGACGTAAAACCAGAGGAAAATTGTGAGCCACAATCACACTATTGTTTATATGCATGTGTGTCATTATTGTTTTTAATATTTATTCTGTTTACAGCTGTGACCCATAGTTTTGTCATGATAACATATTACCCCTATAAAATCTCTCATCTTTCTCTCTATTTTCGCAGACAAAAAAAAAAAAGTAAAAACATGGCTGGATCCTCTGCACAAACATTGAAAAATATTTGTGTATTTTGTGGGTCGAGTCCTGGAAAAAATGAAGTGTTTGTAGAAGCAGCGAATAATCTTGGAAAGATATTGGCTGAGAGAAAATATAACTTGGTAAATGGGGGAGGTAATATTGGGTTAATGGGATCTGTTTCAACATCTGCTCATCTTGGAGGTAGTAAGGTTTTGGGTATTATTCCTACAGCTTTAGCTGAAGGAAATATTACAGGTGTTACGATTGGGGAGGAATTAAAAGTTTTTTCTATGTATGAAAGAATCACTCAAAAGATGTGGGGACCCGGGCTCTAACTCAATTCTTTTTTGGATTAACTGGATATTTGCTAGAAAATGTGGGTCAAAATTTTGCTTTTAACATTAAATCAAATGTATATAAATCAGGCACAATAACTTTCTCTCCTTTATTTCAACAAACATAAATACATGTCTTGTTTCATTTCAAATGTATACAAACTAGTGTTCAATACTAACTACACACCACACGTAGTACATGTCTAGTAAGAAATCACTAGTAGTCTTCTTTTATGCCCGTAATCTCCACGCTATCTCGATCTCTCATCTCTGTCGCGACCCAGATCCTGTCCCACCTGTCGTTATGCACACATACAGACACAACAACAGTCGGAAACTCCGGTGAAAACAAATCCCAGTATAAGACATGGTAAACATGCATATACACAATATAAATCATGAACATACTATCATGGATGTAATCAACAACAATACATCTTATAGACTATAAAACATAATCAGAATAAGTCAAGCAATGTAATTCAAACTCATATCTTTGACTCAATTCATATCTAATTCTAGGGATCCTGGTGTGAATAAGAAGTAACAGGTCTATCACCTACTCTCCCAATCGGGGTGGCGTTACATCTTATTCCTAAACTTCGGTCGTGTCTGTATCGAATTCTACAATCGGAGTGAATCTTCCCCTATGCCTCGATATCACCGAACGTTTAGAAAATTAGCATATCTACCAATGACTCTCCTATCTCAGTACATATATATAAATTAATATAAAGTACAAACATAACAAGTATATGATTTTGGGAAACTCAAATCGAATCTCATTTGAGTTGTATCTTCCCGAATTCACATGAATTATACCTTCTTGTCGTACAATTTTTGTCGAGATCGAAGTCTATATCAATCTGAAATGGCAATGTTGAGATGTCCAATATCAATCCACAACTCAATTCAACATATGTATGAATCAATAATCAATTTTGATACATTTCGACGGCATAACGGCGTAATTTTTCGATACCGATCAACTCCACCAACAAGAATCAACTAATACAAGGACCATATCATCAATTTATAACCATCACAATCTATATATCAAGATCTCAAAATCTGCATAATCTCATACCCATATATGCTGGAAATCTAAACAATCTCATATCATATCCGTTCTTTGATTCGTTTGCAATTCTACGATCATCATAATCATGGGAACACAAAATAGAAATCAAATCTGACTTCTCCCAACATATATATTTCGAACCATGCTTAAAATGAACCATACTTACATCCTTCTGAAGCTTATGATGCAAGGAACACAAATCTGAACTCGGAATTAAAATCGAATGAATGGATCTTGCACAAGCTAATTTCTAAGCTAGAAGAAACTTAGAAGATTCTTTCATGGAGATCTCGGCCTTTGCTGCTAGGAGAATGAAGGAAAGGAAGTCACATCTAACATATATGCATGGCCTAGGACACATGGTTTATTTTTCATCAACCATGTCGCACCGCGGGTGCGGTAACTTTTGACCGCGGGTGCGCTCGGCTTTCGGCCTCCCTCCCAATTTTCCAAAATCGACGGCCGCAGGTGCGGTCCTGCTTTCACCGCGGGTGCATTCTCATTTATATGTCAAAATCCTACCTACTGGCCATCAACCGCGGGTGCAGTGCATTTCATAGCGCAGGTGCGGTGTTGCTCCGGCAACACATTCTGAAATTCAAAATAAATGGCCGCGGGGGCGGTCTTGTTTGAGGCGCGGGTGCGGTTCCTCTCATCAATGCAACACTTCATATATATTTCACAATTTAAAAGTATCAAACGAGAATTGCGGGTATTACATTTCTCCCCCTCTTAGATATGAGTTCGTCCTCGAACTCGCAGGCAATCAATCAAAGTATACACAAGAAATAATATAATCAAACTAAGTAATTACTCACATCATATAAATAACTCGGGATATCTCTGTCTCATTTCTGATTCTGTCTCCCAAGTCGCTTCTTCCGTGCCATGACGACTCCACTGGACTTTCACTAGCAGAATAGTCTTCGTCCTGAGCTGTTTTTCTTTTCGATCAAGAATCTGTAATGGTTGCTCAAAATAACTCAGTGTATCGTCATGCTCGGCTTCGTCAGGCTGAATGACATGAGAAGCATCAGGCATGTATCTACGCAGCATCGATACATGAAAGACGTCATGTATCCCAGATAAAGGCGGAGGAAGAGTAAGTCGATATGCTCGATCGCCAATCTTCTCAAGAATCTCGTACGGACCAATGTATCTCGGAGACAATTTCCCGCGTTTGCCAAATCTCACAACGCCTCTGAAAGGAGAAATCTTCAAAAATACTCTATCTCCCTGTTCAAATACCAACATTCTACGCCTGATGTTCGCATACTTAGCCTGTCTATCTTGCGCTATCTTCATTCTCTTATGAATGATCTTTACTTTTTCGGTCATTTCACGTATCATATCAGGCCCAAGTTCTGGTACCTCTGAGATGTCATCCCAGTACAGTGGAGATCTACACTTCTTGCTGTATAAAGCCTCAAACGGAGTCATCTCAATGCTCGTCTGATAGCTGTTATTGTACGAGAATTCACAAAGTGGTAGTGAATCTTGTCAACTAATACCAAAATCTAGCACCACAGCTCTCAGCATATCCTCTAAGGTCTAGATAGTACGCTCTGACTGTCCGTCTGTCTGGGATGATAAGCAGTACTTAGGTGTAATGTCGTACCTAGAGCCTGCTGCAGACTGTGCCAGAAATGTGAAGTGAATCGGGGATCACGATCTGATACGATCGACTTCGGCACACCATGCAATCTGACTACCTCTCTGACATATATATCTGCCATCTGATCATGTCGGTACGTCATTCTATACGGAATAAAACAAGCTGATTTGGTCAATCTGTCAATAATGACCCAAATCGCATCACAGCCCCGGGATGATCGTGGTAACTTCGTAACGAAATCCATGGAAATGTGATCTCATTTCCATTCAGGAATAGATAAATTCTGAAGTAAACCCCCGGGCTTCTTCCTCTCGGCCTTCACCTGTTGGCAATTCAAGCACTTAGACACAAACTCTGCAATATCTGATTTTATCTGTTTCCACCAAAATTGTGTCTTCAAATCGTTAAACATCTTCCTGCCACCAGGATGAATACTGAACCGACTACAGTGCGCTTCTGACAATATCTGTTGTTTCAAATCTGAAACATCTGGCACTACAAGACGGTTATTCACATACAAAATATGATAACGTACCTGATATTCTGACTGATGTCCTGATCTGACCATCTGAATTGACTTCTGAATATTCTGATCAATTCTTTGTGCTGCTTTAATTCTCAAAATCAAATCTGGCTCAACTTGAAGCGTAGCAAGTCGTAGTGGTCTACTATCTGTATCAAACGCTAATCCAGACAAACAGCAATCTTGAATTATATTCGAAACACCTATCGTCGATAAGGATAGGGAACATACCTTTCGACTCAAGGCATCCGCTGCTGCATTTGACTTCCTTGGATAGTACTTGATCTCGCAATCGAAATCCTCTAATAAGTCAAGCCATCTACGCTGTCTCATGTTCAACTCTGACTGAGAAAATAAATACTTCAGGCTTTTGTGATCAGAGTAGATCTCAAATTTCTCGTCATAGAGATAGTGACGCCAGATCTTTAGTGCAAATACGATAGCCGCCAATTCAAGATCATGAATTGGGTATCGAATCTCGTGTGGCTTCAGCTGTCTCGAGGCATATGCGATCACATGTCCTCGCTGCATCAGAACACATCCTAACCCTCTGTGAGATGCATCACAATATACGACAAAATCACCAGTACCTGAAGGTATCGTCAACACTGGAGCACTAGTCAGTCGTTTCTTCAACTCCAAGAAGCAAGACTCACAAGCTTCAGACCACACAAATGACGCATTCTTCTGTGTCAACTAGGTAATCGGTTTTGCAATACTGGAGAAATCTCTGATAAATCGTCGGTAATATCCTGCTAGAGCCATGAAACTGCGTATCTCTGGTACAGAAGTCGGTCTAGGCCAACTGATCACAGCTTCAACTTTACTCGGATCGAGAGAAATACCGTCTCCAGATATGATATGCCCCAAAAAGACAACCTGTCTCAACCAAAACTCACACTTTGACAGTTTAGCATACAGTCTCTCATTTCTCAGCATCTGTAACACAATTCTTAAATGCTCGGCATGATCAGTCTCATTTCTCGAGTACATTAAAATATCATCAATAAAAACAATAACAAACTCATTCAAATACCTCTGAAAAACACGGTTTATCAATCCCATAAACACCGCTGGCGCATTCGTTAAACCAAAAGGCATGACAATAAATTCGTAATGTCCATACCTGGTTCGGAATGCTGTCTTCGGTATATCAACATCTCGGACTCTCAGCTGGTGATATCCGGATCTCAAATCAATCTTAGAATAGACAGAGGATCCCTGCAACTGATCAAATAAGTCGTCGATCCGAGGCAATGGATATTTGTTCTTTATCGTTGCCTTATTCAGTTGCCGGTAATCAATACACAATCGCATCGAACCATCTTTCTTTCGTACAAATAGCACTGGTGCACCCCAAGGAGATACACTCGGTCTGATATATCCTTTAGCTAGAAGATCTTCTAGCTGTGTTTACAATTCTTTCAGTTCAATAGGTGCCATCCTATACGGAGCTCGAGATATAGGAGCTGTACCTGGTATGAGATCAATACTGAAATCTACCTCTCGAGCTGGAGGTAACCCTGGAATCTCGTCTGGGAATACATCGGCAAACTCACGTACCACTGGCAGATCTGCCAATGACGGGCTCGATTTCTGTAGATCTACTGAATATATAAGGAACCCCTCTGCTCCTTTTTGCAACAATCTGGTCATCGTCATAACAGATACTAAGGGAATCCGAGATCTGGAACCCTTACCGTAGAATTTCCACTCGTCAGCCATCTCTGGTCTGAACCTGACAATTTTCTGGAAACTACTTGGTTAACATATCAATCCCAACAATACAGTCAAAATCAGCTAAACCAAGAACGATGCAATCTAAGTCAATCTCATGACCCTCAAACTGCAGTATACAATGTCTAACCGTAGTCACAGTAACAAGACCACTTCCCAACGGAGAAGAAATAGACACTACAGCAGATAATGACTCGACAGGTAAAGCATGCATCAATGCAAAGCGCTCAGATATAAAAGTATGAGATGCACCTGTGTCTATCAACACATAAGGAGGATAACCGCAAAAAGAACAGTTACCTGCAATCACATCATCTGATGCATCTTGGGCCTGTTCCTCTGTCATTGCAAATACTCGAGCCTGCTGTCTGGGAGGTTGGCTCACAGTCTGGCTACCTCTGGCTCTGGGCTGGGTCTGTGTAGGGTTTGGTTGGAAGGAATGGACAGACGAAGCTTGCCTCTCAGGCTGAGCTACTGATGCAGATGACCCTGCACCCTAAAATCTATGTGAACCTTTCTGTGGACAGACTTTGGCGAAATGTCCCTGGTGCCTATAGATGTTGCAGCGACCCATCACACCCTGACACTGCTCGGTGGCATGTCGGCCTCCACAAGAACTGCAATAAACACTTGTATACTCTGTACTCTGGCCAGGACCTCTCTGTCGTGACCCACTGGAGCTCGACGAACTGCTCCTTGATCTCTTAAACTGTTTACCCTTCGCTTTCAACTGGTCTTTTCTTCAACTGCTACTACCACCACCTTCAAATCTGGAAGGGGGTTGAACTGCAGGTTGTGGCGGTCTCGGGGTCGGAGTGACATAAGAAATGCTTCGTTGCCTAAGAAATCCAGCTTATGCCCCCTTGGCACGGTTCAAGGCCTCTGAAAAGCTGTTCGGTCGACCGGTATTCACCAAGGTAAAGATTTCCGGATTTAGGCCATTGATAAACTGATCCGCAATGGCTTCGTCATTGTCTGCGACATGAGGAGCAAATCGGAGCAATGCAGAGAACTTAGAAACATACTCCTCAATATTCAGCTGTCCCTGTCTCAAATTGGCAAATTCAGCACCTTTGTCTTTTCGGTAGGACACGGGGAAAAATCGCTGATAAAACTCAGTTTTGAACACCTTCCAAGTAATCTGTGTGCCACGGTGCTCCAATGCTCTTTTCGTAGTCAACCACCAGTTCTTTGCTACTTCTTGCAGTTGATGTCCAACCAATTTCACTCGTCGCACGTCGGGGTAGTCAAGAGATTCAAATAACATTTCTATATCATCGAGCCAACTTTCACACTCAACTGAATTTTCTGTGCCCTTCAGTGTCGGTGGTCGAAACGACTGAAACCTTTTCAGCAAAGTCTCCATCGGTATAGCAGTCACATCCATCGGATCATTGGATGTACTACCCTGTTCTGTACCCGACCTGCTACTGGTTGCGGTACTCGTCGAGGAGGCATATCTGATTATCAAACGGATTAATACACAATCTATACAATCTGTCTCAGCACTCCTCTGATCATATACCTCTGATCCAGAATCGGTTCTGATTCAGTCTTTGCGAATACATGCTGTAAATCAACTCAGATAACGAGACAATATGTAATAGGGAAAGCAATAAATCATGCTAACACAAGAAAAGCAAGGAAGACGACTCGATCTACCCCGCTCATTCACTTCTATTTCAGTCTACAAACCTACTGCTCTGATACCACCTGTTGTGGGGACCCGGGCTCTAACTCAATTCTTTTTGGGATTAATTGGATATTTGCTAGAAAATGTGGGTCAAAATTTTGCTTTTAACATTAAATCAAATGTATATAAATCAAGCACAATAACTTTCTCTCCTTTATTTCAACAAACATAAATACATGTCTTGTTTCATTTCAAAGGTATACAAACTAGTGTTCAATACTAACTACACACCACACGTAGTACATGTCTAGTAAGAAACCACTAGTAGTCTTCTTCTATGCCCGTAATCTCCACGCTATCTCGATCTCTCATCTCTGTCGCGACCCAGATCTTGTCCTACCTGTCGTTATGCACACATACAGACACAACAATAGCCGGAAACTCCGGTGAGAACAAATCCCAGTATAAGACATGGTAAACATGCATATACACAATATAAATCATGAACATACTATCATGGATGTAATCAACAACAATACATCTTATAGACTATAAAACATATCAGAATAAGTCAAGCAATGTAATTCAAACTCATATCTTTGACTCAATTCATATCTAATTCTAGGGATCCCGGTGTGAATAAGATGTAACAGGTCTCCCACCTACTCTCCCAATCGGGGTGGCGTTACATCTTATTCCTAAACTTCGGTCGTGTCTGTATCGAATTCTACAATCGGAGTGAATCTTCCCCTATGCCTTGATATCATCGAATGTTTAGAAAATTGGCGTATCTACCAATGACACTCCTATCTCAATACATATATATATAAATCAATATAAAGTACAAACATAACAAGTATGTGATTTTGGGAAACTCAAATCGAATCTCATTTGAGTTGTATCTTCCCGAATTCACATGAATTATACCTTCTTGTCGTACAATCTTTGTCGAGATCGAAGTCTATATCTGTCAAAGCTTGTCTATATCAATCTGAAATGGCAATGTTGAGATGTCCAATATCAATCCACAACTCAATTCAACATATGTATGAATCAATAATCAATCTTGATACATTTTGACGGCATAACGGCATAATTTCTCGATACCGATCAACTCCACCAACTAGAATCAACTAATACAAGGACCATATCATCAATTCATAACCATCACAATCTATATATCAAGATCTCAAAATCTTCATAATCTCATACCCATATATGCTGGAAATCTAAACAATCTCATATCATATCCGTTCTTCGATTCAGTTGCAATTTTACGATCATCATAATCATGGAAACACAAAATAGAAATCAAATCTGACTTCTCCCAACATATATATTTCGAACCATGCTGAAAATGAACCATACTTACATCCTTTTGAAGCTTATGATGCAAGGAACACAAATCTGAACTCGGAATTAAAATCGAATGAATGGATCTTGCACAAGCTAATTTCTAAGCTAGAAGAAACTTAGAAGATTCTTTCATGGAGATCTCGGCCTTTGCTGCTGGAGAATGAAGGAAAGGAAGACACATCTAACATATATGCATGGCCTAGGACACATGGTTTATTTTTCATCAACCACGTCGCACCGCGGGTGCGGTAACTTTTCACCGCGGGTGAGCTCGGCTTTCGGCCTCCCTTCCAATTTTCCAAAATCGACGGCCGCGGGTGCGGTCTTGCTTTCACCGCGGGTGCAGTCTCATTTATATGTCAAAATCCTACCTACTGGCCATCAACTGCGGGTGCAGTCCATTTCATAGCGCAGGTGCGGTGTTGCTTCGGCAACACATTCTGAAATTCAAAATAAATGGCCGCGTGGGCGGTCTTGTTTGAGGCGCGGGTGCTGTTCCTCTCATCAATGCAACACTTCATATTTATATCACAATTTAAAAGTATCAAACGAGAATCGTGGGTATTACAAATGATTGAAAATTCTGATGCTTTTATCGCACTACCTGGTGGTTTTGGTACATTAAAAGAAATTTTTCACACTGTTTCTTGGGCAAAACTTAGTATCCATAATAAACCTGTGGGCTTGTTGAATATCAATAATTATTATGACAGTTTGTTGACATTTCTTGATAAAGCTGTGGAACAGAATTTCATTTCAGAAAATTCACGACGGATGCTCATCTGTGCTTCGACTGCCGACCAATTAATTGATGATTTGGAAGCTTTTGTTCATAAGCCTGATCCGATTATAACAAAGATCAATTGGTCGCAATCAAGCAGTAAGAAAAGGAAGTTGGATCATTGATTCAAAAGTCGTGGATTGGTTTGCGTTTGTTTCAGTTTGTTATCTTCAATAAAATTCCAGGTGATATCTCTTTCATTATGTACTCTTTATTAGTAGTTATTTTGACATTAGGGACAATGTCATATTCTGATTGGGGGAAGAACAAACTTATAAAAAAAAATAAAAAATTTAAAAAAATAATAAAAAATATATATATAAATAAAACCATGTTTATTGTTTGTATCTTAGTAATTTTTGCAAAAATGTCATATATTACATGTTTGAAAGATTTAAATTAGAACATGCATTAATCTATTTAAGAATGTTTAAATTTTTATTTGAAAAAAAAAGTCAATTTTAATATTCTGATCAATATAAAAATATGATTTATGAAATCTTTTTGAGTGATTAACCATTGTGATAAAATCAGGTATTAAAGTATATGGCCCAAGATATACCTTATAAGAGTGCCTAAAATTTTAAACTCACACATATTTTGTGAGTGAGTGGAGAGGACTGAGAAAACAGCTTTCGAGCTTTTATTGATCATGAGAGAGACTATCTATTGTTTAGATCTTGAGTTCTTATTTCGAAAAAAAAAATGATATTTCCTGGAAAAAAAAGGAGAAAAATACAAAAAGAAAGATATTGAAGATCTATGTAATTTTTAAGTTATATGCTACGACCCATATATCTCTCATAAAAAAAAAGAGAGAAATTTATTGTACAAATTAAATAAATATGTGGTCAAGAAGCATAAACTTAGTCTGATTCCATGATGTTATGAAAAAATATATATATATATCAGGAAAAAATATATAATAAGAACAACTAGTGTAACGCCCCGAAAATTTAAAGGCCCATGCGAACCACATGCATTTGAATTATTAAATTCTCATGTATTTTAATTAAATGGTTTAATTGCATGAATTAATTATGTTGTTCATATCTGCATGTTTAAAATATATTTTTCTTCATGATTGCATTAAAATATATTTTTAAAGGTTATTCGAGTTGCGATCGAGAAACGGAGACCGAGGGCTGAAAAATAGAAAATGTTTTTATTAAATAATTGTTTTTAATTATTTAAAATATGGGTGATGTTTTTTCTTATTTTTGAAAATAAGGAGGTTTTGAAGTGATTTTATACGCCGGGATGTAAATTTTATCGGTGTTGGATTTTCAACAAAAATATGAACATATTAGGAACCCGGCTAATAAATTCACAAACTTTCCTAAACAAAATTATTTTAAAACCTTAATTAAGAACTAATGGGCCTAATTACCTATTTAATGGGCCTAAGCCTTATTAGTGATTAATTAAGAGTATTTAAAGTACAAAAACCCTTCCCCACCCTCATTGTCACACACCACTTTCATAATTCAGCACACCAATTCTCCCCAATCATAATACACGATAAACACATAGAATATTTTGAAGAGAAAAGTTCGAAAGTTCAAGGAGGATTCAGCCTAGGTTTCTTGTCGCCGTTCTTCGCTTCGTCAACGGATATTCGTGCGTTAAATACGCAAAGGCACGCCATATTCTCCTTTTACTCATCATTCACACCATAGTATTTTATTTAATTTAATTTTGCATGAAAAACAAGTGATTTCTTATTTATTTTCGTTTTACAAGAACATGGATTTTTAAAGCTTGGGTATTGTTTCAAAATAATGTTTGTATGTTTGAAAAGGGCTGCCATGATTAGGACATGTTTAGGCAACGTTTTTCATGAATTACAGAGTCCTAAGAACACACATACATGCTGCAAGCACGAACCGATTACGTTGGAACCGAATTCGAATGTTTGAATCTTAGGTGATCGGGTTTAATGAATTACGATGCATGGCTTGGCTCGGTTGCATCCAGGGCTGGGCTAGAGTCATGAGGGGTTAGGGGTTGAGTCCTAGCCAGCCTAGGACTCAAGGGTCACGGTTGGGGAGGAGTCCTAGCAAGCTAGGACTCCACCCAAGATCACCCGAGAAGCATGGAGTGGCGCGCAGGTGGGCAGCTGTTGTGCAGGAAGAAAGAGGCTCGGCCTGGGGGTCTGGGCAGGGGCTAGGTTAGGTCCTAAGGGTCCTAAGAGGGTGCTTGAGGGGATGGTTCAAGGGGTGGAGGAGGAATTGTAAGGTCCAAAATTAAGACGACGTAATCCAACTGCATGCGAATCTAGGAAATTATGAAAAATTGAGTAATTAATTGATTTTAGTTGCTAATTAATTATGTGACGTACTTGTTTATATGTTAAATGAGATTTTATTGTCATCATGCATAAACTGTATTTTAGGAATATTCAAGTGACGATCGAGGAACGGGGACCGAGGGCTGAAGAAAACGTAAAATATTTCTATTAAATAATTATTTTTAATTATTTAAAAGATGGTCGATGCTTTTTAGTATTTATGAAAATAAAGGGTTTTTGAGGTGATTTTATACGCCGGGACGTAAATTTTATCGGTGTTGGTTCTTCAACTAAAATACAAACTTTTTGGCAACCCGACTAATAAATTCACATGTTTAATTAATCAAAACTTTGGTTAAAATTTTATTAATCCTAATTAAAGCTAATGGGCTTGAATTTGGTGGCTTAATAGGCCTAAAGCCTACTTAGTTAATGAATTAGTATTTAAAGTGTTAATTGTATCAAAAACCCTACACTTTGCAAAAGAAAACTCACGCCTCACTCTGAAAACTCTTCCCTCCCCACACCCACACACACACGGCAGCACACACTTGCAATTAGTAAGGGGTTTTCGAAGGTCTATCAAGAGCAAACCGTAGTCGTCCATCCGTTCTTCGTCGTCAACGATTATTCGAGCGTATACTACGCAAAGGCACACCTTAATCTCCCTTTCTCATCCATTACATCATATTATTGTTTAAAGTATGTGTGCATGAAAAGCTTGAAGTCATACATGTATATATTCAGAATTTTCGAAAAAAAAAGTAGACCATCTTGTACATGCATTGGATTTGTGATTATATGCAATTTGTTTGATGCCATGACTCACGTTTTTTTTTATACTAAGGGGCTGCCATGATGTCTAGGCATGGATAGGTAAGTATTACACGGGTTTTGGAGTCCCACACACCACACATGAATCGACTAAAACCAAGAAAGAGAGACGAAACCAGAACTCGTGCAGGAACCGGTTGTTGCTGTCAAGTTTGGGGTTCGGTTTTGTTTTGCAGGGACGGAGGGCTTGGTTGGCTCGTTCCAGGGGCTAGCCAGGGTCATGAGAGAGTCAGGAAGGGAGTCCTAGCCACGCTAGGACTCGCGCACTAAGGCAGGGAAGGAGTCCTAGCAAGCTAGGACTCCCACCCGAGAATCAAGGGAATCGCGTGCAGGGTTCTGTGCTTCGCACAAGCTTGGGCGCGCGGTTCAGGGGGTCTGGGCTGGGTCAGGTCTAGTCCTTAGGGTCCTTAGGGCGGGGCACATCAGGTTGGTTTGGTGGCTGGGTTCGTGGTTAGGGGCTAGGCAGCGCGTGCAAGAGACCTTGTCCAACAAGGTTTCTCGGCCAGCTTTTGTTCAGGGAGTAGAGGGCTCGTTTTTGGCATTAGAAGGGTTTCCTTGATAAAGTTAGGGTCCAGTAAGTAAATTTATTATGTTGGGCACCTTTTGGCTCGACATAGTTCGGGGGTAACTCGTGAAAATCGAGAGTTGGCTCGGGGGTGAAATTTAGGTGTCAAATAGGGTTTTTAAAACAAAGGAAAATTGGAAAACGACTCACGGGGGTCGAGTCGTGGTCCATAAGGGCTAAAATAATATAAAAAGACTAACTTTGCAATTTAGGGATTTTATATTAAAGTTTGGTATTTTTCGGGATTAAAACACCGTTAAAACAATTAAGAAAACATAATTGAAAAAGTCTAACATTTAAGCCAAATAAAATTATGAAAAATTTTCACGTAAGCTTAAATAATTATTTGGGACATGTTAGAGTCATGAAATCAAGAAAAAAGTCGAAAACATAAAATGTCGAGTCCAGGGGTAAAACGGTCTTTTTACACCTAGAAATTAGTAAAGGTCATGGCAGTGCCCTAAATGCTATTTTATGAAAATATGATTATTTTTAAATGTTTATGAATTGTTCATGATTAAATGATGATTTTTAAATGTCTAAGGGATTTTTATGATTTAAGAAGACATTTAAAATACATGTTGCATGCTTGGTTTCAAAAATGAAAAATATAATGATATTCATGATTTTTTTTAAAAAAGTGATGTGAATGAAAAATGTTGAAGGATGTGAAATAATTGTGACTAATTCGTTAAATGTTGGCGACGTCGTGAGGGTTATGGTCCCAGTGGGAGCCCGACGATCGTGTTTCCATCATTGCGAATATGTGGTAACGGAAGAATGAGAATATCGTGAGGGGAAAAGGCCCCAGAGGGAGCCCATTTATGGGAAAAGGCCCCAGAGGGAGCCCCGACGATCGTATTTCTATTCGAATCATGATAGGCCAGGGCCCAGTTGACCGGTGAGAGTGTTGCTGGTGTCCCCCGCCGCCCAGTACTGTGGTTTTATGTAGATGGATCCATCGACCCTCATGAGCATGATCAGGAAAGTCACAATTAACGATCTGAATTCAACAAAAGGAAAAAGGAAAAAGGAAAAGGAAAATGAAAAGGAAAATGATTATGATCAAGTTAAAATGTTTTATGTCATGTCATGTTGAGGAAAAAAGGGAAAAGTTAAGGTTTATGATTGCATGTCATGAAGAAGTATTTTATGAAAATGTTTATGTTTAAAGTTTTATGCATCATGAAAATATTTACGAAATTTTTATGTTCAAGTTTATGCATCTTCATGAAAATGATATTTTAAGTACAAATATTTTTCACCGTTATATGTTGACTGTATTACGTATTACTCGTTATCAAGATTATGGTGTGTTGAGTCATTAGACTCACTAGGTGTGATGGATGCAGGTGGTATTGAGGGAGGACTTGATGGGTGATTTGACTGGACTGAAGGCGCACACAACCCGAGGACCAGCGCTACATTTTCCGCATTATGCTTTATGATTTTATTTAAAGATTTTGAGACTAGTTACTTATGCTTTTGAGAGATTTTGAGAGGTTTAGTATGGGCTTTACTTTTCAAATTTATTGCTTTTTAGGTTTGGTAATCATGCGACGATTTTATTTTATGACCATTGCACTTGATTTTTAAAATGCTAGATGGTTGGTATTTTATTTTAAGGGTTAAAATATTTTATAAAAATATTTTAGCGAAAGCCGAAAATTTTAGAGAAAGGAAAAAAAAAAATTTCTAGTACTTTTAAAACAATAAAAAGAGCAGGACGTCTCAACTAGATTTTGAATCAATGAATTTTCTATCTTTTTATTAGTTTGGCTCGTTTGTCTGTCTGCATTCTGTAAACCATTTTTCTGAGCATTTATCTGTATTCCAACTCCATGAGAGAAATCGTTGCCATAAATTGAAACATTTATTAACTTGTGAGGATATGGAGTTGAGACTCTTACTAGGAATTTCTGAAGACCGTGTACATTTAACTACCTGAAATAAGCTTTGAATTGATCATCTCTAATTATTTCATAAATTATAATTATGATGATCTTGATATAACTTTGACAGTTTTCAAATTTAATTTAAACACTTAGATAGTTTTGATTACATTTCTATTTACATTAATCAATATGCTTTGTATTGCTATTAACGCTTAAATTGCTAGGGACTAACAATAAGCTGGTTGGGAGGTGTGATAAACATAAAAATTGTACATTAATTAAATGTTTTATAATATAAATATATAGTTTTTGTTTTATTAAATGTTTAAATATTATATGTTTTATAATAAATTGTATAAAATATAAGTTTTTACTATTTTTTACAGGTTCGATAAAACAAGAATAAACTTGGCGTTGCAAATGGGATTAAGATGATTCTTGGACTTGTAGAAAGTTGATGTTAATATCTACAATATTGGTGCCAAGCATGAGATAAAAATCCTATCACAATTGGGATCAAATTAAGCAACAAATAAAGTTACCAAAGGAGTGGCAGTTTTACCATGCTCTAGTATTTTGACCATATCTCTCAAATTACTTGGTCAAAGGGTTTGAAAAAAATACCACAACTAGACAACTCAATTATCCACATGTTTCTTTTTATGTGAGAAAGCAAATTCGGAGAAGAAGATTTTCAAAAGTGATGTGTAATATAATATAATATCTTGGAACACCAATGAAGACTTATGTGTAAAAAAATAATATTTTATTTGTGGTTGTCTCCCCAAATTTGGCTATAAATAGAGGTGCATTGTAATGTATTGAGATATCCCTCATTCTATGAACAAACCTTTGAGTTCATAATATTTCTCTCTATATTTTTCCTTTATTTCTTCATTTAAATATAATTAGCATGTTAATTTCATATTCAAAGTTTTACACTTTGAATAATGAATAGCTAACTTCCTAAAGTTGAGATGAAAATGTGAAACTCTTGGCATGATAATAAGGTTACTAAAAGGTAAGAATCTATGTTTTATATTATTTAATCAATATTTATTGTTTATATTATATTTATTTCTTAAAGCATTTTTATACCCTACTTATAAGTGGGAGTTTTGATTTATTGTTGCAATATGTTACACTAAATTCTTGGAACTATTTAAATGTTAGTTTGGTATTACCAACCATTTAAAGTGGATGTCTTGATTTATTATATATGAATATATTATAATATTAAATTACTTGGATCCATTTAAATGTTTGTTTGGTTTTACCAACCATTTAAAGTGGAAACCTTGATTTACTATATATAAATATATCATAATATTAATTTCTTAGTACCATTTAAATGTTAGTTTGGTTTTACGAACCATTTAAAGTGGGAACCTTGATTTAGTGTTTACAAATATATATATAGCACAATAAATACTTGACAACATTTATAAGTTTTGGTATATATTATATATTTATAAGATAATAATATATAACATAATATAAATATGATTATTTAATATATTGGAACCATTTTATTAAGTGGATTTCAATAATGTTCGTTAATGTTAACTTTATAAAATACCAAGAGTGGATCCTTTAATCTCAACTACTTAATTAAAATTTGAACAATTAAAAATTATCAATTAAAGATTCAAACAACTAAAAGAAAAAATAAATAAAAAGACATTGTAGTTGACTTGTAATTACCTTAGTTTCCTCGTGGATACGATATTCGAACTCATCGAATTATACTACTTGTGGACAACCTGCTCTTGGGAGTGCAACAATCAAAGTCGCAACAATTGGCATTCAGCATAGGAGATACTGTTATGACATTCATGTTGAGCCCTATCGTTCTTGTTAGCCCGTTGTTGATATCCATTATTATCTGGCACTGTTGTTTATCTCGGGATCATAGTGTGGCTGATAGGCCTATACACATGAGACTGTAGATGTGATTGAACAATCCCGTGGTTAGTGCAGCCTTTTGAGGTGAGAGCTGGGATTGTGTCATCTAGTTCGTTCTGTTGTGACATCCTGTTATATCGTATCAGCTGTATGGAGGCCGAGTCAGGGGTGTTATTCAGCACAGCTTGGCATACCTCGCATACATGGCACGGCGGTTTAGCTGCATGATGATGTAGCTCCCCTGTGTTGTTGCTCGAGCATTATTCCAGTTGTTATCGTACCGTTTGTTGGCTCATGTTATCCCGATTATTCATGAGCCTTTCATGCATTGCACATTACATTTTATTATATGATTATGCATGATTTATGATTATTGTTGTTATTTTTGAACCGTTTTAATACCAGAATCCTAACCTCAGTTTTTTTCTGAGGGGCTGCAGTGGTTGCTATTGGGCACCATGGTAGATTTCCCGAGTCGTTTTGCAGCATCAGGCCGAGGTTCCGCCAGTGGAGCTCAAGATTGAGGTTGGATTGCTTGGTTCTGTTCAGTGGAGTCTCCCAGTTAGTTTATATGTATGTCTTGAGTTTGTTTTGGTCTTGTATTGTAGTTTATTTTCCGGATAGATGCCCCGTGTATCTGTAGTGATATTTGGTTGTTTTGTGATGTTCTGAGTCGACTCTGTGATTCTTAGGATCTGGAAAGTTTTAATTTCTGTTTAGTCCTGGCCAGTGCCGCTATAGGTTGTTGACTTCGGTTTTTGTTTTAATGGCTCTAGTTGGAGTATAATTTCATATAAATTGCTCCTTGAGTTTTCGGGATGTCATATTTACGGGGAGGTCATGCCGAAATTTTTCTAGGCCCTGAGGTCCGTTTTAAAGAATTTTAAACTTTTTTCCGCTGCAGCTTTAAATCAAACCATTATTGTTTGATCATTAATTGTTATTAGAGTAAATGAGCCTCACATCTTGGTATCAGAGCGTGAACTGGGATACGCTCGAACTAGAGTCTAGGACACTTGATTCTTGGCACTAAAATGGTTGTTGCGCCTGTGTATGCTACTTGATAACATACTTATGTGATTATATCTTTTGTTTACTTCCATTCTAATTGTTTTGGTGTTTTATCGTATATAATGGAGGGAGGTGGAGAAATTCCTGTTGATGAGATTCTTATAGCTCGAGATCGAGGTCGTTGACATGGTAGACCTCGTGTCCATGTTGTTGATGACACTTTGTTGAGCAAGCTCCTGATCAGCTAGAGCAGTTTAGGATGGATGAGTTAGTTGCCTGTTTCCACTTTATGCATCCACCTCGATTCAATGGTTCTGAGGGAGCTGAGAAATCAGAACTGTGGATTTCTGAGATTGAGGAATTGTTTGATTTGATTGAGTTTCCTTCAGAGCGTCGATTGAGATTAGATGTGCATCAGTTGAAATATCGTTTCAAAATATAGTGGTCTACTACTTTGATGACCTTAGATGCTCAGAGGATCGTTCCATTATGGGATATATTTAAACTGAAGTTTAAGGAAAGTTATTGTCCTCCATCATTTTATAGTTCTAAGGCTTCGGAGTTTCATAACTTGAAATAGGGCGATATGTCAGTTGCAGAGTATGTTGATACTTTTTATGCTATGCTAAGATAAGCTCCTCATGTGGCTACAACTCAGGTTGCGGTTGTTGAAAGTTTCATTGAAGGATTGAACGATCATCTATACCCTTTTGTTTCTACCGGTAAGCCACTGAATTATCTTGAAGCAGCGGAAATAGCAAAAAGGGCTGAAGCTAGTCTTAAGAGGAGTGACAATCGAGTGCCTACCCAACATCATCAGTCGGGGAGGCAACAAATCAATCAATCTGGTTCTGCATCTCTTCGTCAATGTGGGAAGCAATTTAAGAAGTCTGGTTCTGGTTCTTCGAGTTCAGGGAGTTCAGGGAACCGTGGTGGATATCGTTATAGTGGACCTTACTGTGATCATTGTGGAGGCAAGCATTCCAGTAATCAGTGTGTAGGAGCTCAAGGGTTTGCAATGTTTGTGGTCGGCTGGGTAATTTTGCTAGAGTTTGTCCCAATAAGACGGGGAAATCAGCCCAGGCAGGTAGTGGAGCTCAAAGTAATAGATTCCCAGCAGCATCCCAGTCTTCTCATCAGCCTAGTCGCCCTTCCTATCAGACCAGAGGGCAAGGTGGTCAACAGAATCAGTCACCTGTTTGTATATTTGCCTTGACTGAGGATGAGGCTCAGGCAGCTCCAGGTACTTTCATTACCGGTAACTGTACTTTATGTGGTTTTATAGCACGAGTGTTATTTGATACCGGAGCATCTCATTCCTTTGTTTCTCATGCATTCGTCGTTTCGCATGATCTTCGCACCACTAGTATGAATTCCAGTCTATCTGTTGATACTCCGATAGGCAAAATTATTATCACCGATAATGTAGTGTTCAATGCAGTTTTGTTTCACGATGAAAATATTCTATATCTGAATCTCATAGTCCTACCTATGCATGACTTTGATTATATCATTGGTATGGATGTTTTGACTGCAAATCGTGCCACTGTTGACTGTAATCGAGGAATAGTTCGTTTCAGGCCTAGCTTTGCTCCTAAATGGAATTTCTATGGTCGTGGTTCTCAAGCCAAGATTCCTCTAGTTTCTGCCATTGAGATGAATCGATTGTTAGATTCTGGTCATGAAAGTTTTCTGGTTTATGCTGTTGATCTATCGCAAGATGAGCGACGGATTTCTGATATTCCTGTAGTCCGTGAGTTTCCTAATGTGTTTCTAGAAGAGATTTCTGGTTTTCCACCAGAACGAAAAGTTGAGTTCAGTATCGAATTAATGCCAGGAACTGAAACCATATCTCGAGCACCATACCGTTTAGCTGGTGTTGAGCTAAAAGAACTGAAAGAACAATTACAAGATTTGTTGAGTAAAGGTTATATTCGTCCGAGTACTTCACCTTGGGGTGCACCGATTCTATTTGTCAAGAAGAAAGATGGAACGACGCGGATGTGTATTGATTATCGGCAACTGAATAAGTCTACTGTCAAGAATAAATATCCACTCCCTAGGATTGATGACTTATTTGATCAGTTGCAAGGTACTTCGGTGTATTCTAAGTTTGATCTCCGTTTTGGGTACCATCAAGTGCGAGTTAGACAAGAAGATGTGCCGAAAACAGCTTTTCGCACGAGATACGTACACTTTGAATTTTTGGTTATGCCTTTTGATTTGACCAATGCTTCTGCTGTGTTTATGGACTTGATGAATTCGTAAGTATCTCGATCGTTTTGTGATTGTATTCATCGATGATATTCTTGTTTATTCCAAGTCCGAGGAAGAGCATGTTAAACACTTGAGAATAGTTCTTCGAATTCTTCAAAAAAGCTCATTGTACTCGATATTGTATCCACCCAGGAAGCAGAAAAATGTGTCATATTCTACGGCCTCAGTTTTGGTCGAAGAATATGAAAAAGGATGTGGCTGAGTTTGTGTCTCGTTGTATGATCTGTCAGCAAGTCAAAGGAGACCGAATGAGACCTGGAGGATTATTTCATAGTCTTGAGGTTTCTCAGTGGAACTGGGAGCACGTGGCTATGGATTTTGTCGTGCATTTGCCACGTACTTCTCGCCATTTCGATGCCATTTAGGTGATTGTCGACATATTATCTAAATCAACACACTTTATTCCGTATGAGAGGACGTATGCGTACATGAAGATGGCTTGTATGTATATTGAAAATGTTGTGAGACTTTATGGAATTCAAGTTTCAATAGTCTCAGATCGTGACCCTCGTTTCACATCAAAATTTTGGACTTGTTTCCAAATAAAAAAAAAGACTTGCAATGAGTACTGTTTACCATCCTCAGACAGATGGTCAGACAAAGCGTACGATCCAGACGCTCGAGGACCTGCTTCAAGCAGTGGTTATGGATTTCAAAGATAGTTGGCAAGAAGCTTTACCACTAGTAGAATTTTTATATAACAACAGTTTTCAGGTGACTATTGGTATGGCTTCTTTTGAAGCTTTGTACGGCACACGATGTCGATCATCTCTTTGTTGTGATGAATTTGGTGAGAAGCAATTGACTGGACCTGACATTGTTCAGGAAATGCATGGTAAAGTCCAGTTGATTCGTCAGAGAATGAAAGCTGCCCAAGATCGGCAAGCTAGTTATGCTAACAAACGTCGTCGACCTCTAGAATTTCAAGTCGGAGATTTTGTACTTCTGAGGATCTCTCCGTTTAGAGGTGTTGTTCGTTTTGGCATAAGAGGTAAGTTGTCACCTCGTTTCGTTGGTCCCTACGAGATTGTTGAGCGTATTGGGACTTGCGCTTATCGTTTGGATTTGCCCCAGTCATTATCAGGCATCCACGATGTTTTCCATGTTTCTATGTTGCGTAAGTATGAGCCCGATCCATCTCATGTGATTCAGCCTGATGAGGGTGAACTAGACCCTTCTCTATCGTATACTGAGTATCTTGTTTGTATCTTGGATCGTAAAGATAAAGTGTTACGCAATAAAGTTATTCCACTTGTACGTGTTCAGTTGTCGAGGCATGGTGTAGAATAATCAACGTGGGAAATAGAAGAAAATATGAGAGCATCTTATCCATATCTGTTTGATTCTTAGTAATGTATTGTTGGTTTTGTATCGTGTGTAAGATGTATATGTGTAAACAGAAATTTCGAGGACGAAATTTGTTTTAAGGGGTGGAGAAATATAAGGTCATTTAATTAATTGTCCGGTAATTTGGCATAATTAGAATAATTATTGAGTTGTAAATTAAAATAATTATTTATGCCAAATAAATTCAAGAAGTGTGTTAAAAATATGTATTTTAGTATGTCGGAGAATTTAACGATATAAAAAACATATAGAGTTTAAATAACACACGAGAGCAAAATAATTTCAAAAACTGGCTCAAATGAGCATGAGTTATTAATTTTAATAACTAATTTATATTATAGTCATGCGTACATATTTTGTTAGCAAAGGGAGAAAGAATCAGAAACCCCTATCTCCATTCCCTTAACTCACACCCCAACCCATCTCCTTTCCTTGCAACCCGTCGGCTTCCTTGCTCCAGCTAGCTGCAACTGCGCCGCCTGAATTTCTCAAGCCAACCACCGTGAGATACAGCTGAAGACATAGCAGATACCAGCAACCATAACAGAAGGAGAACGAAGCAGATTGAAGCCAAGCGAGTGCTCCAGTTCGTGAGCTGTTCTTGCCCGGGTTCTTGTCCGATTTTGGTGAGTATTTGTATCGTTTTCTTGGTCGATTAATGTCTTTTTGGTGAGGATTTGTTAGCAGCGTTCTTTTCCTGTTTTCCAGTCATCTGCAGCAGAGCTTTAAGGTATTTTAGGCGAGCTTCGTTCAGCTTCACCTTGAGTCCGCTAGCAACGAGAGTAAGCTTCGAATCTTGTGTTTTTCGGGTCCAGAAATTCAAGCTTTTGCTTCTGATTTCAGGTTTATGTGTGTTGTGAACTAAAAATCTAGACTTGTGGTTTGAATAGAACTTGTAGATCTGTTTGTTAGCTTTCTAGAGCCACTGGAATCATTGAATTTCGATTAGAAACGGATTTGATATGATTTTTCTACCAAAATGTGTCAAAACCGAATTCTGCAATTGAGCTGCGTAGAATACCTACTGTAATTCGGGATTATGACCTTTGTGCAGTCGGATTCTGGATTTTTGGTTAAAATGAAAGTTGTAGAGCTATGTTGTTTCTTCGAAATGAGACATGAATTGTTAATTTCCATTAAGAATTGAGAGAGTTATGCTCGTTTTACTGAAACTACTCAGTATTAGAGTTCTGTCCGCGAAATGTGTGAGTAGTAGCGTGTTCTTGTTAATTCTGGGATTAAACTAATCAGATTCTAGAAATGGTTTCTTCTAGAAAAACTTAGATATTTAAGTTGTCTTTCATTTCCATTTGGCGGATATTGATTTGGGTCAAAAATGAATTAGATATGAATTTTATGTTCATAGGTGCGGAATCTTAAACTGTAACAGAATTCATTTTTCTAGATTTCTGGTTGTGAATGTTTATCCATGTCAAGACGATTGAATTTCTTGTTGACATCTTCTGATGAAATATGGGTTTTTGAGTTAGGATTCCAACGATGTATGATAAGTATATTTTGGTTAAGTTTTGACCTTAAAACTTAGCATAAGTACAAGCTGAAATTTGGAAATATTGTTATTGAATTGGAAATTTACTCGACTTGTTATATTATCTTATTGTTAGGCCGAAGAGATCAAAGTTGAGCTTCTTGTCATTATCAGTCGGTATAGGTATGTTACAGCTCGGTAACATACGACGGTAAAACATAAATTATGTTTAATTGTCATTCTGTGTTGCACTGATGGTGTTTATGATTTGTTGACTGTTGAAAGTTGTTAAATGCATTCGTTGTGATATATGTTTAGTATTGTGACATATTATTGTCATTTAGCATAGGACATACTGTTATGACATTTATGTTGAGCCCTATCGTTCTTGTTAGCCCGTTGTTGACATCCATTGTTATCTGGCACTGTTGTTTATCTCAGGATAATAGCGTGGCTGACAGGCCTATACAGGTGAGACTGTAGATGTGATTGAACAATCTCGTGGTTAGTGCAGCCTTTTAAGATGAGCGCTGGGATTGTGTCTTCTAGTTCGTTCTATTGTGTCATCCTGTTATATCGTATCAGCTCTATGGAGGCCGAGTCAGGGGGGTTATTCAGCACAGCTTGGCATATTGAGAATGTGTAAGAGCATCGGTGGCTTCAAATATCCCATAGATGGGATGAGATGCCGGGGTCTGATACCACCCGCACTCAAGATAATATGTCGGGCCCCACATTGCCTGGGCTTTGAATAAAATGCCGGGGCCTCATGTCTCCCGGATTTTTTGTCGTTTAGTATTCTCGGACAGTCCAAGGGGTGTCATTATGACGCATGCTTTTAGCATTAAATTCCCGCCGAAAAATCGTTCCATATTCCGAGAATCCGATAAGTCTGAACCCTTGATATATGTGCACGTCCTTTCGTATGCCCGGTACAATTTACGAGGCGCATCTTGATCGTCCACGTGTACTTAGATCAACGGCCATAATCTCTCTTCACCGCTTATATATAGTAATCCCCCTATTTTTCAAAAATCACTTTCAAATTCAAAATTGCAGCGAAGATCTTGCGAATTTTTCTCTCAGCTTTCCGACGTGCAAATTTCTTGACTCCGACAATCTCCCATCGTCTTCAACTTCAAATCGTCTTTTCCTCCAAAAACTCGTAAGTTTTCTCACTCGAACTATGTCTAATTCTACTTCTTCAACCTCTGGAGCGAATGCGCGAGGCTCTCCTAGTGACGAGTCCACCGCCATGCGCTCCGATTCCTCCCCAACTCCCCCTCGCCGTCGCCTCCCTACCCAAACCTCCAAAAAACCAGCGGCCCATCAAACCAAGCTTTAATTTTCTAAACCTTATTCTTCGGGCACTTCCCGAGTCTTGAAAAAGGACAAGGGTAAGGGCAAAGCCCGGCCTTCTGACCCTCCTTCTACCGAGGTCCCAAGGGTTCCTTCGTTTGCCTCAATCAGCAGCAGTTTGCGCTCGGGGGCAGACGAGGAACTCCGAACTTTGGGGGCTATTCCTTCCACCTACTCTATTCTCATACCCGGCCCCTCTGAGAGGGATGATCAACCTCCCCCTGGCTATACAACCTTCTTCCGGGACCAAGTTAGAAATGGTCTCCTGTTCCCCATCCCTTCTTTTTACATCGAGGTCGCCAAGCTCTTTGGCGTGCCTATCAACCAATTCCACCCTAATTCTTTCCGAATAATGGCTTCGGTTTACGTTCTTTTTAAAATTCACAATCTTGTAATTAATTCCCTTATCCTTCACTACTATTTTGTTTGTAGATTAGGCGACTATGCTTTTTCCCTTTTTTCCCGGCTTAATGCCCGGTTCCTTGATGACATCCCTTTTTCCCAGAAAGGATGGAAAGGAAGATATTTTTTCATTCAACTCCCAGCCCCTCTTTCTTGTCAAACCGGCTTCATCACTTCTCTTCCCCAACAACCTGCCCTTCCTCGGGCTTAAAAATTTGAGGAGTTTTATACCCAAAGCCAGACTTTGGTGGAGGGTCAAAAATACTCCTCCTCCACTCTCATTGCCCAAGAGAACCTGGTTACTTATCGGTTGAGTGCCCGGGCTGAAGATCCGGTAGATCGGGTGATCAATGAAGTGGCTGGCTCGGGCTCTCAACCTGGTAACTTCTTATTCCTTGTCTTGTATTTATTCTGCTCGCACTGGTAATCTCATACTCATCTATTAATTTTCTCTACGTAGACAAAATGCAAGAGGCTTTTGCGAAGAAATGGGCAGAGGAGAAAGCGCAAGGGAGAAAAAGCTGACGGCCCAGAAAGCAGCGGCTGAGAAGAAAAAGGCCGGGGAGGCGACCAGGCAAGTAGAGTTGACTCGGGCTGGGACTCAACAGGAGGAGGAGGCGACCCGAGATGAATCCCGGGAGGATTCTGAAGACCACGTCCCTCTCACCTAGAGGAAGCGAAAGGCTGTCACAAGCCCGGAGCTGATCCTGGTCGAGGATAACTGGGAGGGGGGCCAAGGTCCTCTCAGGCAGCTCAATCAACCACCCCCCCACCCCCCACCCGTCAACAATCCAACCAACAGCCCCTGCTCACCGAGCAGCCTCCCCGGGTCAACATTTTTAGGAGGGATCCTCGGCAACGAGGCTTAAGATCTTTAAACAGCTCCTGACTCCTGATGAGGAGGCTTGTTTGAAGAACTCCCGGGCTTCTGCCAAAATTTTCGAGGGCTCGAACAAGCTCTTGGCGGTAAGTTTTTCCGTTAATCTTTCTTGCTCTGTTTATTGTTTATCTTTTCCTGGCTTACTTTTGAACATGCTGCTCAACTGATGATCTCAGCCTTCGAGGAGGTTGCTGCAGTTGCCACCATTTCCGGTAACCTAGCCCGGAAATTCCAAGATACTCAGGCAAAACTTCAAGAGGAATTGTCCTGAGCTCGAGCCACTCACGAGGAGGAAATGGCCGGCTTGCGCTCTGTCCTGGATAAAGCTAGAGATGACCTCACTGAAGGCTCTATTCGGGAGGAAAATTTGAGAAGTGTCCTATCTGTTTCGGAGTCGAGAAACCGTTCTCTATCCGAGCATACAGAAGTGCAGCAATCTCGGGCAGAGAAAACCGAGAGCGCCCTGGCTCTGGCTGAATACAATAAGGACAAGTGGCAGGCCTCCTTCCTTCAATCTTCCGAATTCAAGAAGGCCATTGAAGACCGGGCCTATCCTCTTTTCTAGACCGGTTTTGAAAAGTTCCGAGAGTAGTTTGAAGAGGCCGGGCTTTTACCCGAGGATACGGAAGATTTCCCGGACTTTGGACGTGCTATAGCATCCCTTCCCAAGGATGGGGAAGAAGAGAAGAAGGAGGCTCCAGAAAAACAGCCAGAGTCCGAGCCCGTACATATAGATTAGGATTGTACTTTTTTTTTTTTACCTTTTTGTTGTAATTCCTGCCTTCGGGCTTTTTAATGAAATTTTTAATTTCCTTCCACTGTTCTTAATAATATTTTGATAAGTCTTCAAGAAACCCGGGTAATACAATTGCTTGTATGCGAAATACTCAGAAAATTTTTTTCTAAGTGCTAAGAATTAACCAATAACTTCAAGTAAGTAGTCGGGATTCCGGTCCATATAATAAATAAAGAACCCCATACTTCAAGAAACAACCGAGATGTAGAAAATTTAAACCTAGGCTTAAAGCTCTTGAATGCGTATAACTAAAATTAGAAAATTGAGCAAGAGAGCACATCTCGGGATTTAAACTGATCGAGGTGTGATGCCCCGAGACAGGGTATAGTGCCCTGGGCTTTTTAAGAACCAAGGTACGGAGCCTTGGGCCAGGGAGCATGTCACGGGACTTGGGAATGGTCGAGGTGTGGTTCCCCGAGCCAGGGTGTAGTGCCCTGGGCTTTTTAAGAACCAAGGTACGGAGCTTTGGGCCGGGGAGCATGTCCCGGGACTTGGGAGTGGTCGAGGTGTGGTTCCCCTAGCCAGGGTGTAGTGCCCTGGGCCTTTTAAGAACCAAGGTACAGAGCCTTGTGCCGTGGAGCATGTCCCGGGACTTGGGAATGGTCGAGGTGTGGTTCCCCGAGCCAGGGTGTAGTGCCCTAGGCTTTTTAAAAACCAAGGTACGGAGCCTTGGGCCAGGGATCATGTCCCGGGGCTTGGGAATGGTCGAGGTGTGGTTCCCCGAGCCAGGGTGTAGTGCCCTGGGCTTTTTAAGAACCAAGGTACGGAGCCTTGGGCTGGAGAGCATGTCCCGGGACTTGGGAATGGTCGAGGTGTGGTTCCCCTGAGCCAGGGTGTAGTGCCTTGGGCTTTTTAAGTAACCGGGGCTTTGTCCTTCCCGGGCTAAGATACACAACACTTTTTTCTGAGGAAACAATATCTTCCATCAAATAATTACATTTGTTAAGCATAATACTTTTTTAAATTAAATACATTCCAGGGCCTTTTGAGAGAACGTCCTTGGAAATCTTCTAGATAAAAAGATCCCGAGCTGACCCTTCGGATGATTTTATAAGGTTTTTCCCACCGAGCTTCCCGCTTCCCAACATCCCCGGCAGGGTTGACTTTCTTCATGACTAGATCCCCTATTTGGAAGTCTCATATTCGGACCTTCCTGTTATATGATTTCATAACCCGGCTCCGATATGCTTCCATTCGAATGAATGCTCTGCCTCTCTTCTCTTCTACCAAGTCCAATTCCATGGTTCGGCTTTAATCATTGTTATCCGGGTAAGAATCTACCCGGGAAGAGGTTTGCCCTATTTCAACTAGGAGGACTACTTCAGAACCGTATACCAAGTTAAAGGGAGTTTCTTGAGTTGGTGCTCGGGGAGTTGTTCTATACGCCCAGAGAACACTAGGTAATTCTTCCACCCAGTCCTTTCCTTTGCCTTGTAGACTGGTTTTTTCAGTGCTTGTACAATAATTCTATTCACAACTTCTGTTTGGCCATTAGCTTGAGGATAGGCAACAGAGGTGAAAGACTGAGTGATCTTCATTTCCCGACCCCAAGATGTAATCTCTTTGCCCTGAAACTGTCTTCAATTATCGGAGATCAGTCTTCTGGGTACACCAAAGCGGCATACTATGTTCTTCCACAGAAATTTCAAAACTTCCTGCTCAGTGATCTTGGCCAAGTGCTCGGCTTCCACCCATTTAGAAAAATAATCTACAGCCACCAGTAAGAATTTCTTCTGAGCCCGGGCAATTGGAAAAGGATCCACAATATCCATGTCCCACTCATCAAAGGGCCAAGATGCCCAAATAGGCTTCATAAGAGTGGCCGAGCTATGTTGAAAATTTGAGAGGTGTTGACGCCCTTCACAAGCCTGGACCACTCGGGCAGAATCTTGGCTAAGAGTTGGCCACCAGAACCCGGCAAGCATTGTCTTTCGGGCCAAAAATATTCCTCCGAGATACTCAGCATAGCATCCTTCATGGATCTCCCGGAGGACATAATCCACTTCTCCCTCAGATAAGCATTTTAATAGAGGTCCGTGAAATGATATCCTGTATAAGACATTATTTAAGAGAACAAACCTGGGAACTTGTCTTTTAATCTTTTGAGCTCGGGCTTTGTCCTCGGGCAGTTCATTATTCATAATGAATTTGATCAGCGGTGTCATCCAAGAGTCCTTGGGCACGGGTAATATTTTTTCCTCGGTGGAAAGGACCAACCGGGAAACATGCAAGACTTCCGGGTGCTGACTTCTGACAAAGAAGCAGCCATTTTCGTTAGAGCATCTGCCTCTCCATTCTCCTCCCAGGGTATTTGTTCAATACTCCAATCCACAAATATTTCTGCTTGGGCTTGAATGAGCTGTAGATATTTGAGCATCATGTCATCCTTAGCTTCATAAACGCCCTTTATATGTTGAGTGATTAGCTGTGAATCAGAGTACAGAATAATCTGGGATGCTCCAACCTCCCGAGCAGCTCGGATACCAGCAAGGACAGCTTCATACTCGGCCTCATTATTAGTTACCCGGGAATCAACCCTTAGGGCCAATTTAATCTTTTCTCCCGGGGGAGATAATAACACAACCCCTACTCCACACCCAGCAAAGCTAGACGCCACATCCACAAAAACTCTCCATACTTCTTCTTCCTCGGGTTGAACCATCTCGGATAAGAAATCTAATAAGGCTTGCGCTTTGATGGCAACCCGGGGCTTGTATTCAATGTCATACTCTCCCAACTCCGCTGTCCACTTGATCATCTGTCCGGATACTTCTGAGTGAGTCATAATCCTGCCAAGAGGACTATTGGTAAGAACAATGATTTGATGTGACAGAAAGTAAGATCGCAGCTTTCGGGCGGTCATGATCAAGGCCAAAGCAATCTTCCCTATTTCACTGTAACGGAGCTCGGGGCCTCTTAGAGCATGGCTGACATAGTAGACAGACTTTTGATCAGAGCCTTCTTCTTTTATCAGAACTGAGCTGACAGCATACTCCGTAGTAGATAGATAAACAAACAGTTTCTCCCCGGGCTCTGGTTTGACCAATATAGGAAGTTCCGCAAGGTGGATCTTCAAATCCTGGAAGGCCTGTTCACATTTTTCATCTCATCCGAATTGTTGGGCCTTCCTTAGGACCTGAAAGAAATGGTAACTCCTGTGTGCTGACCGGGATATAAATCGAGACAGAGAAGCAATCCTCTCGGTCAGCTTCTGCACTTCTTTGACAGATCGAGGAGATGGCATGCACAACATGGACTTGACCTTCTCCTGATTTAACTCAATCCCCCGGTCTGTCACTATGAAACCCAAAAACTTGCCACTCTTTACGTCAAAAATGCATTTGGCAGGGTTGAGCTTGATTCCATAATGCATCAGAGTGGCAAAGGTTTCCTCCAAATCAACGATGAAGTCTGCAACCTCTTTAGACTTGCCCAAAATGTCGTCTACATACACATCCACATTCCGGCCCAATTGCTTCTCAAAGACTTTGTTCATGAGACGCTGGTAAGTGGCCCCTGCATTCTTCAACCTGAAAGGCATTATACCATAACAAAATGTACCTCCCGAGGTGATGAAGCTGGCTTTGTCTTGATCATTCTTGGCCAGGGGGATTTGATGATACCCCTGGTAAGCATCCATGAAACTCAGCAGCTCGAAGCCTGAGGTGGAATCCACCAATTGGTCAATCCTGGGCAGGGGATAATGGTCTTTGGGACAAGCTTTGTTGAGATCACGGAAGTCCACGCACATTCTCCACTTCCCAGTGGACTTAGGTACCAACACCACATTCGAGAGCCATGTAGAAAATTGAATTTCCCGAATGTGGCCAGCCTTCAGCAGATCTCTCACCTGTTCATCAATAACTTTGTCTTTTTCCGGACCAAAGTGTCTTTTCTTCTGCTTCACCGGGTGAGATCCTAGGAGAATGTTCAAATGATGCTCAGATATTAGGGGTGAGATCCCTGTCAACTCCTGCTGGGACCAGGCAAAAACATGAATATTAGTTTTCAAACAGTTAATCAAACTAACCCGGGTGGATGCACTGAGGTCCCGAGCCACCCGGATTTGCTGCCCTGGTCTGACTTATATCACCTCCTGCTCTTCCTCAGCCACCAAATGTACTTCCCCCTTCTCCACTACTCCCCCTCCCACTTCATCAACCCTTACTTTCTTTCCCTCCCTCTTAATTCTGCTTTGATCAGCCAGGACTGCTTCCACATAGCATTTCCGAGAGGAAGGCTGATCTCCCTGGACTTCTCCTACCCGGGCTCCCACAGGAAATTTTATCTTTTGGTGGTAGGTTGATGCCACAGCCCTCAACTCATTCATGGCCGGCCTCCCCAGAATGATTTTATATGATGATGGGGAGTCCACCACAGTGAAAGAGGTCATCACCGTCTTTTTAAGATCTTGGGAGCCCAAAGTTAGTGGCAAGACAATCTCCCCTTCCGGGTAAACCACATGGCCAACAAAAGCCAAAAAAGGCAGTCTCCACAGCTTCCAGATGATAACCCTGCAAGTCCATCTGCACCAGAGCCTCTTTAAAGATTACATTCACAGAACTGCCCGAGTCAATAAAGACCCTCATGACATCATAGTTGGCCACCCGGGCTTGGATGACGAGGGCATCATTGTGGGGCAGATTTACTCCCTTCAAATCCTCCGGGCCAAAACTAATCACCGACTCACTCCTCCTCATCCCCTCCACCTCCATGCAATCACTCCTACTCCTGAATTTCCTCGCCCGGTTAGAGTCATCATCAGTGGATCCTCCAGAAATCATTTTGATTACCCCCATAGCCGGGGTGAACTCTTCTTTCTCTCGGGCTCGGGTTCTCTCCTTCTTCCGAGTTCTTTCCTGGGATTACTCCTCAAACATCCTCCCCTAGAACTGGACTCTGGCTGCCGAGATGTCCAAGGTGGCAATCTCGGTCTCTTGTTGGCTTGACTAGGTCCCGGGGCGGAAAGGTAAGGCGTTGTCTCCCTTCAACGTTTTGCAGTCCTCAGTGTTGTGATAACATGCTTTGTGGAGAGTGCAAAATCCTCTCTTCTCAGGCCGGGATAGTTGATAATCCGGGACTAGATCTCTACTGCATTCCTGGACCTCCCTTTCTCGGTCAATCTTTAGAGGCACATGGTGAGAAAAGTGCCCTAGATTACCCCTCCTTTGTCCTTTCTCCTCGGGATTAGACAGCCGGTCCCCTCCCTCCTTCCTTACAGCCTCCCTCTTCTACTTCTTGGCTTCCTCCATATTGTTATATTTTTCTGCCCGGGATAATAGGTCCTCGAGTCCCCGGGCACTTTCTTGGTTAATGACTTGAAAAATTCACCCTCCCTCAAGCATTGGGTAAATGCAGTCGTTTTCGTCTCAGTGGCACAAGTAGGAACATCCATGGCCACTCTATTAAATCTTCTGATGTAAGCCCTTAGACTCTCCTCCGGGCTCTGTTTGACCTCAAAAAGACTAAAAGCAGTCTTCTTGTATTTCTTGCTACTGCTGAAATGGTGTGAGAACATCTTTTGAAAGTCTTTGAAGGAATGGATGCTTTGAGGAGCCAATCCCTCGAACCATCTCTGAGCAGAATCTACCAATGTATCAGTGTAGCAGTGTAACATGACCATATTCTCAAACCTAGCCAAGTGTTCTTCGGGATCTGCATTGCCATCATAATCTTTTACTTTGGCAAATTTGAAGTTCCCGGGAAGAGGCTCCCGGACAATAATATCAGCAAATGGACATCCTTTGGCGATTGCCCGGGAGGTGCTCCGGCTTTCCAATTGCCCTTCCAAGACCTTCATCTTTTGTCTTAGTTCCATCAATTCTTCCGCCACAGTTGGAGATTTGGACCCGGCGCTAGACTCCTCGTCCTCTCTTCTCGTCTCCTCCTCCTCCCTCAACTCCTGCTGCTCCTCCTGCTCATTCTCCTGTCCCCCTCCAGGTGGGGTAACTTGATGAGAAACCTCTTTCCTGGCCATGGCTTGCTTTACTGCCTCGGATACAATTCTGGCCAATTCCACCGGGGACATGGTAACAAGATTGGGTCCGATGGTACGAACACCACCTTGTCCAAAAGTCTGTGCACCATCTTCAGGAGCCTGAGAATTGTCTTGGTTAGTTCTTCTTGTTCGAGCCATATCAACGCCTTAATCTCAAGATTTCCCACAGACGGCGCCAATGATGTGATCTCGCTGAAATGGATGAGCCGGATAAAGGGTTCCAACGGATCAAACCAGTAATTTTTAGTGTTTGGGAGTTTGAGTGAAGATAATGGCTGTAACAACACCTGCAAACAAGAAAGGAACTCGTGAATGGGCGCCGGAGGAGTGTCTGGCGTAGCCACTCCGATGCTTAAGTTAGCAGGTTGAGGATGAACACACGAAAATATATGAGAGAATATATGTAAATGCTTGAGAGTTCAAGAATTCAGAATCATTAAATGAGAAGTATACCTGCTATTTATAGTAGAAAATGAGGTAGGTACCTCGATTCCAGTGCCACCTACTAAGTATGGCAAGGCGGTTGTCCATACTATAACTTCTGATGACTTCTAGAACACTCCAAACCCAAGTGGTTCTGACAGATTAGACGACATGTATCAATCATACCCGAGTGTGGTGCAATTCTCGAGGTGGCCCGGGTGGTAAGGTATCCGGGCATTTGTTTGAGGGCCCGGGCTATTGGACGATCACCCGGGAAGAGAAGAAGTGCCCGAGTCTTACGGAAAGTGCCCGTACTATTGGCTCTGATCTGGGCTATCCGAGTAATAAGCCGGGTTAATGATGACCTGGATCCTTATGGGGGTATCATGCATCTTCATTTCAGTAACTCATCAAATAAGAACTCCTAAGATAAGCGTGCTTGACTTGGTACAATTTTGGGATAGGTGACCTCCTGGGATGTTTCTTAGAGTGCGTATGAGTGATGACATAAGCATGTTGGAAAAACTCGTCTTGTTGTACAGTGAGGACAGTCGTCGAATCCGTAGGCATGTGGGCCCGGGGCCAAAGAGGACGGTGGGTGATCACCGTTGCCATGAGGTTGCACGGACAATGAGCGACTCCTGTCAGGCTTCTAGGCGACGAGAACATGAATGAACCGATCTTACACCGGAAGGAAAGGAATTCCAAAATTGTTCAGGTATACGACTGTGCATTTGAGAAAGGTTTAAAAGATTTGATATGTACTACTCCTATCAAGAAAGTGCATTTTCTTTTTCTTAACTCATCACGTCAGAATTCCAAAGTTAAACTTGCTTTACTTGAGACAATTTTAGGATGGGTGGCCCATTGGAATGTTTCCTAGAATGCGTTTGAATGAAGACATAAGCACGTTGGAAAGACTCATCTTGGTACAGTGAGAACAGTCGGTGAATCTGAGACGTTACATAATATCATAGTGAACCTCGAGATGTGGAATTGATTTGTTTCATAATGAAATTCTGAATTTCCTCTCAATGCAATTGATTTCAAAGTTTATACTTTGCAAACGAATTGAGGCTTTAAGATATGTGACAAATTCTTGAAAAGGATGAATCATGCTCCTCCAAATTTTGTATCCACTAAAACTGGTTTCTGTGCTGTCAATTTACATCAAAAGGTAGAAACAAATTTAGACTATCCAGCTTCCAAAAATGACTTCCGGGCCGAACAATCTTACCACGAGGGATGCAGACAAGGCTCGTGAACTGGTAAAGAGCAAGCTTCTTGCCCCATTACAGCAGAATTTCAATAATTACAAGGACCAGACTTGTGTAATTAAAGTTAATAATTGTGATCAGCACCTTGGCTCGTGCTTCATATGTAACATACTTGACGAGCCAAACATCATGGGCTGCAGCATGAATAGAAAAAAAACAAAAGGGTAAAATAGTAACAATCATTACTAACGGAGTAATAAATAAGATGAGTTCAGCCAATCTAATTATAACTTGAGATACTCCTTGATTGCATATGGTAAGGGCGAAAAAGGTGCAAGGAGCTCAACCGACGGCACACAACCATATGTCAATCCAAGTCAAATTAATAACAGTAGCTGTATTTCCTTCAGATAAACAAATGCATGTGAGAACTGTGTCTTGTCTACCTAGGGTATCAGAGAGAGATTTCAAGTTAAATCATTTCCCATCCTTGGCAAAGACGTCAAAGTTTGCCTACGGTGACACGCAAAAAGCAAGTACTACTAATTTATCGCTCCGAACATTTATTCATTTCACACTAACATCTATTCAATTCGATTTCATTTTAGAGATTTTATTTAAAAATTCAAAACTCTGTCCATCTGTTATATAGAAAAATTCTTTCAATTCTTAATCTTTAAATCTTCAAAATCCAAGGCCCCATCTCCCCTATGGTAAAAAGGGAAGTGATCTGAGACTTGGTCTCCTTGTATGTAGTTTTCAACAAGAGTTTCAAACAAATATTTAGGTTCTTAAAGTTTCCAACTGAAATCACCTTGTGATTAATAGGAAACATGTTATCCATTATGATATCCATACAGCATTCCACAATATTCTTTGCACAAATCTAAAGATACACGACACTTTTATATTAAAAAAGTGAACACACAGTCAATAACTGAAAATATTCTAGACAAAAAACAAGCCATACCTGAGCAGAACAAGGAAAAACACTACTTGCAAGTTCTTCATTTAATAACACAGGAAGAGGTGGCATTCGGCTCATAATCCCAGGCATGTTACTCATGCTATAAAAGTAAAAGAGCTCCACTAAATAAGACATGATGAAGTGCCAAAGTAATGTCCATAGATTAATAACCACAACATACTCATTCAATATTGTAGTGATGTTGTTCCGTGTATGAAAAAAGAGATTAAAGTTCTCCTGCAACTGATATTAGAAAGACAAGGTCAGAAGAGGCAAATGTATGCAAATATTATTAAGGAAAATTAGGTAAAGAAAGGGAAACCATTTGCAAAATAAGTAGAGATCAATGTCTATATCATGTTAAACAAGTTCGTCTAGTTATACCAAGTTTCTTACTCTGTATGATTCAAAAAGCTCAGAATTGGATTTGTCTACTTCTCCAACCGTCCGTGATCTGATTAACTTATTTAATTCGGGTTTACCCTCAGTCAACTAGAACCTCTCCTTCAATGTAGCTCAAATGACCGTGTTTTATCATATCATTCGTGTTGTAAATGGCGGTGGCGGTGGCAGTGGCGTGGCGGTAGGCTGTCACCGGTGGCGTGGCGGTCGGTGACAGCCTACCGACTCACCGCTTTGGAACTTCCTAGACGGTTGAATTTTATTTTCTTTTACTATTTTTTATAAATTATTATATATAATCATGCAATATATACATATAAATGATATTTATGCATAAATATTCTTCATACAATTTATACAAGGTACAAATAATATAAAATTAAATGATGTTCATGCGCAAATAAGCTTCATACAATATAACACAATTAAAATATTCTATAGCTAACCTAGTGGGCCGACGGAGGTGTGGGCGGTCTAAGGCGGAAGGAGGCAGGGTCTGTGGGATGGGTAACTGAGTTGGATATTGTGTTTTGAAGATAGAGTATATGATGTATTAACAATTAGAGCTTTTTAGATTTTGTTGAATTTTGACCGCCTCAATTACCCGCCTCGCCTGCCTTGACCGTCCCCTGCCCGCCTCTCCTATCCCAACTCAACTTCGACCGCCTACAAAACCGTCTAAGGCAAAGGCGGTGTGGTCGATGGCCGCACCCCATCCAGGCCGCCATTTAGAACAATGCTTGTCATTTAGTTTGATAAAATAATGAAACTAAAGCAATCAGCTTATTTCTTAGCATAGTTTAAATATCTTTGTGAGATCAACAAACACACATACCAAATTAAGGTGACATGTTCAATCTAAATTCTAATCTCACCATGTTGCATACTGAAAAGCACGGGCCAATCATTTCGTGTCGAAAGCAATATATTTTTTCTTCAGTAATAAAAGATGTTCAAAAATGATGTCAAGGTGCTTGATGTGGATCACCAACTCCTTTCTAGTATGGTCATTAGGGTACCTGCAGGGTGCAATTATAGGCAAAATCATAGTTGTTAAAAGGCAAGCGCCTCTCGCCTTCCCTCTGCGCTTAGGTATATACATAGGCGCAGCGGTTTACTAAAGCGAGACCAGGGGCATTGAAGGCGGGCTTAAGTGCACCTGAGTAGCGCCTGGGCTCACCTTTCAAGACGGGTCTCTAAAAGTTTTAAAAGAAAAAGAAAAATAGAAAAGAAAACTACCAAACCCTAGAAGAAAATAAGCACGCAAAGAAAAGTCTTCTAAAAAATATTTAACTGAGACTTTATTTACCAAAATATTGGAAAATTACATATATAGATAGAGTTATAAACTAGGCTAGAATCTAACTTGATTGATTGGACAAACTAGTGGAGAAAATCGCTACACTTAGGGAGCGTTTGGTACGCGTGATTAGGCGGGATTATTTTTTTTATCCTGCCTAGTCAGCTGTTTGGTACGCGTGATTATTTAACCAAGTCAATCCCTCCTATGAATGATTAGGTTATATTAGGTAGGTTAAAATAATACCTCCTCACCCCTAGGATTATTTATCCAACTCTTAATACCTCCTATTTTTCCAATTTTACCCTTCTTTTATATTCAAACTCACCACCACTTCCAGCAACCGACCGCCGCCGCCGCCACGACCACCGGCCGACCGCCGACGGACCGCCGGCGCCGACCATTTCCGGCGCCGGCCGATTTTCCCGGCCGGCGGTTTTCGGCCGACCATTTCCGGCCGGCCGGCCACCGCCGCGACTGTCGCCGTCGCCGCCGCCGCGTAGGGAAAGGGCAATTTTGTCTTTTCATCAAAAAATTCAAAATTATCCTACACTTAAAAATCTTACCAAACATAACATTATTTTACACCATATATTACAATCCTACCACAATCATTTTCTTTATCATTTACATACTAATCATTATTTTATCTTATCCTTCCAACCAAACGTAGCCTTACTATGGTAAGAAGGATAATAAAAGTAAGGAAAAAAATATGCTATATCAATAATCTAGATCAAAAAATTAAAAGTAAGGCGCATTTATATTTTTGCTTATCATAATTATTTCAATAATATTGTTTTGTAATAAAATAGTAGTAAATAAATATATTATTTTTAAAATTTAACAAGTGCGCCTTGTTTCGATAAGGCGCACTTCGCCTTATGCCTCAGGCTCCAGGTCCCCTTTGAGCCTTTAACAACTATGGGCACAATATATTTCACATTACACATGCACGGACTTCTCTCACCAACTTCAATATTTAAGTTCCTGTGGAATTTAATTTCTACACCTTTGAAGGTTAACATGGGAGTCAAATATTCAAGATCTTTCTTACTAAAGCAGACCATTCTGATTTGAAATCGGTTTATGGTATCCTGATCATTACAGAGATCTTGGTGTGACAAACTTTTGAGCCATGACATTGAATACACAGAAAATCATTTGCATAATTTGCAGCCATAATTTTATACATATACACTCTTGTTTCAAAAAATCCAAGTACTTTTTCAAGTTGAGGATTGATAAAATCTTCATCAAAGATGCAGAAATGCTCAATTTCAGTGGGCCAGCCTTTTGAGTTCAGATATATTTTGTATCTTCTCATACTATCAAGTGACCAATTTTTTTTGTGTATATTCTCGATCTCTCCGCACATACGAGAGGATAGCATGAAGTGATTCAAAAACACTTTTGAGCACAGTAACATTACTTGTTAAGGGATTTATTAAATGAAAATGTTAAAAGATTCATCTACAAGTTCGTAACCACAAATTTTGTTATAATCAGTTATATATATGTTCATACCTTTTCCGGTCTTTTATACGGGGTTTTAAATGTTATGTGTAAAATTACAATAAGAGGCAACAAATACCTAGGCCATTAGAATCAGACATACCTAAGCTCTTAAGATTACACGCTTCACAGAGTATTTTGGATGGGGATTTATTTATGTTTGTCAGATAGTTACAGCATTTTTATTCCCAACACGTGATAACAATATACAGGCATTTTATCCTGCAAGTCTTCGTGTTAATGTCTCTATCCTCTCTAGAATTCTTTTATTTATCTTATGCCAAAATGTTGTCTTTGGAATCTCATAAACTCCTGTCACCTAAGAAAGAAAAAATATGCCATACCTTCAAATGAAAAGGAAGAAATGTGTGTTCACATACATCTGAAAATAATACTACTATATTATCATGTTAATGCAATAATACTTAACAAATCAGAATCCATCAGAAACAATGTCCCCTAGAAATTCCTAAAGCAATTTAGAACAAGCTAGCTCTAGTTTCCTCCTGGAATTACCTTGAGAGCTGAAAGATTAGAAGAAATTTGACCAAAAGCTTGCTTGTTTTCTTCCAAAAGATGTCTGGCTATGCCACTCAGTGCTGAAAGACATATAGAATGAGTTCACAATAGTAATCCATTCCCCTAAAATCCCTTAAAATCAATAAAAAGGGCATCCGAATCAAGTCATCAACCCCTCTAGACACAAAAATTAACAAATGTGCGCAGTAGTGATTGTTAGGGAAAGAAGCAAAACAGAGGATTTGATTAATCCCAAAAGTTAGGCAGCCAAACCTTCTGAAAACATTAAATTATTTTGATTGTGATGGTTTGAAATGAAAGAACATGAAGCATCATTCACTGATGAAGCTGGCGACATACTATTCCTCAAAGATGAATCGATCAATTTATCCTGGAAAAATATGTTAAATTTTAGAGCAAGAGTTTTTTCCAAAACACGTGAATAGTTCTGAATTGTGGATATTCAATACACATAACAAAACAGCTATAAGCTTATTAACAAATATCCATACGCTTTTGCTGACCAGTTGACAAAACAAACAATGAATCATTAAAACTTCAAACGACAACTATATCTCATGATTGCTTACAGCAACTCAATCATCGGCATGGTTAGGTCAGAGAAGAATGAGATGCAGTACTAACTGAGGATAACGCTTGCCAAAACAACTAAAAGGTAAGGAAAAGTAGACAATTGATGAGAGACCTAGTATTTCAAGCATTGATGCTTCTCTCAATCAGTTATGTGCAAAACCAAATTTTTTTTTCCAACTGTAATGTTGCTAGTTCACAAACAATTTGACCTGATGAAGACCCAATCAAATCCTAGCAACAAACAAGATCCAGCTTGGATCAGACAAACACCCAACTCAAGTGCTACAACCACCTTGCACCCTGCTAAACCCCCAACTCCACCCCCTCAAAACTAAAAAAGGGGATATTACATCAAGTCGCCACTTCTCAGACAATCTCCACATTTTTTATATAAAAAAGGTTTATCAAGTCTAGGAGGATAAGATGTCCTTACCAATAGACAATTGCAATTACACAAATGAAACTCCAACAACATACATTGGTACAAAACTCTAGTCTTAAGCTAAGATAGAATGTCATAAAATGAATGATGAGCTCAATGTGATTCTTTTATTCATCCAACCGTGCCCATGATGCAACTGAATACTCAGGCAAACATTTGAAAATTTTCTTTCTGGGCTCTTTGAAAGCCTGTTTCTCAATGTAAGTTATACCTTCAATGAGTAAGTAATTGTAAGAATGACATTTTGATCAAATTTGAAAATTAAATGTTAAGTCCGAGGTAACAAAATAGGAAATATATGAATTTTTCATATTTTTAAGATTAAACAAAAAGATTCGCAAGTAATAGCTAATGCTACAACCAATCCATTAACTCGTAGAGCTTCCATAAAAAGCTACAGTAAGCAACTCTCTCCCCATCTCCTGCGTGCTTGCAAGTCGCCAGTAACACAGCTTCTACCAAATCTTGTCTCATATATCTATTCCTCGATCCAGCTTAAACCCTCAAAGACGATCACAGACAACAGACTAGGAAATTCAGAGGTATAATATAACCAGTATTCCTAAAGTTCATTACTGTATCTGTCATGATAGAGCCATAAGTTTCTACTGCTTCAGGCTGATATGAGGTCAAATATGAATGTCAACTTAAATCAGTGTTGGTTATAAAACAGTGTAACTTTTCAAGTACAACAGCCTTCAAAGATTCTAAAATCCGATTGAAATATTCAATAGCAGAGAAATTAATTAAATCTCAGAGTGGTCAGCTTCAATTTCAGATGTAATGGATAAACAATCATATAGTTTTAGGCAGCAATCATATAGTTTTAGTGGATAAACAATCATATAGTTTTAGGCAGCAGGAGATTGGCATAACTGAACATGCCAATTGACCACCACAGTTAAGAAGGTTCTGAGCAGCCCATGATGATTTTTTTCTTTATTACATAAGAGTGATGATTAATTTAATTAGATTAGAAAACAAACTGTGCTGATATTTATGAAATCACACCACAGCTCACCAATGTCAAAAACTGAGTTAGTTAACGTACTGTAGGCAAACCTACTAAAAAATTACCCTCTGATCCTTCACTTTCTTCAACAAGATCCGATCCTCATGTTTTCTTCGCTTGCTCTGACAAGACAATGAAAAACATTAAAAACACGGAGACAAACATTCTTCCAAATAAAATGAAACAGAATAGTAAATATTATTATTAGATGCAATCTCTACAAGAATTAAGAACTCACCATCATCCATCTACATCGAAGAGCAACATCGCGCACAGTTTTGTCGCGAAGAGAGGAGGCAATCTTAATATACATCAGAATATTGGGTTCATTGGCATACCTTCAAGCAGGAATCAACCATGTGAAAAAGGGTCAAGCTTTTGGAAACTAATAGCAAACAATTGGAATGCAAGATAAGCTCCAGATGTAAGATCTGGACAGGTTACACCACAACTCACATATTGGAAAGAAGTCTGCAAGACGTGGGAAGAAAATCAAGGCAGAAAATATACAATCACGCTAACTAAAAATTAATGAGAATTATGTGAGGTAACTAAAATGCGATGTTGTCATAGAAGAACTACCACGAATCCATAATCTAAAGAAATGGAGGAATACACGACAGAACAGAGTTGAATGACAGTGATAAAAGGTTTTATAGTGGCATAAAGAAAAGATATTGATTCCTTTGATCACTCAGATATAATCCTTTTAATAAACAGCAGCCAATTGCAGTAATGATCCATATTTGATTATCCTTTTTACACAGCCATCTAAAAGATTCCCAACTAGGATTTTAAAAAGTAAAATTTACAGGCACTGCAATTCCCATTTGTATTTGAGTAATAACAACTGATGCAAAAATCTCACAAAACAAATATTGCCAGAGTGACTTGCCTAAATGTCTACATGTATGCACAAGGCAACTAGATTGTAACGAATCCAGATTCCGAACCCCAGGAAAACTTGATTCCCAGTGAACCCCAGGAAAACTTGATTCCCAGTATGAAATATGTATGAGAATATAACATCTGAATTCTGGCAACAAATAAAAGCCTAATTCAGACAATGAAAATAGCACTCATGGATTGTAACCTACTTTAAGAGCAACTTATGCCATACAAAAACTACCATACTGGTTCAGAATGAAAAGTCCAAGCATACACAAAAGATATCAGACCAAAAGACCACATATCAGAAGTAAAAGCACCTCAAGTACACATTCCGAAATTGGAACAAACAGCTCGCGGTTCTATTCTACTTGCGTAGATAGATTAAGGACTCAATTATTTGGCTGTCCACTCATGTCTTGTTAGTTTGATCAATTGTTTTGATTCAATAATAATAGCCCTATGCTGGGAGGTTCTTCTCCGTGCTCTAGCAAAGTAGGCACATTCTTATATATTTTGAGCTCTATAATTGCAGAAAATAGTGGTACTCTAATAACCGAAAGGCAAATAAAATCAGTCATTTATAGTTCTCTCTCAAATCCTTTAGACCTATGTCTACATCCTCGATCTCTGTCTCCTCACAACATAAAGAAAGATTTAGCAGCTGTTTGTTTGTTAGACCATGAACAAGCATTACGAGCACATGGTACAACAAAATTTCCCGGATTTCACTTCAGCGAGCAGGAATACAATGACACGGTCAAAAAAAATTCAAGTAAATAAACAAACATGTAACGTTGTTTACTGATTTCCCACGATTAAGAAGAAAGTACCAACTTTTGAAGCCCTTCCTCCAGCTTGTACTGCTCACCAATGCCCCATTCAACAGCCAACCCCGTGTCGTGCTTCAACCCGGGAACCGAATCAAGCAGCAGCGTGGACGAACTCAAAGAATTGGGCGAACCCCCGGATGAGAAAACCATCCCTCCTTCCACAGCCCCATCATTCACAGCTAAATTCATATTCCCCCCAGGATTGCCATAGTAATTTCCCATAGAAAGCATTTCACATCCTCCCGAACCACTGCTGCTGCTGCTCATCGCACCGCTGGATTTAAAAATTGCTCCCTGCTGATGGTAATGTGGGTGGAACCCAGCGTTCAATTCAGATGTCATACTATCTATTGCTGCATAGATAGGTACAATCACTTAACATCCAGCACCAAAATTGCTTAATTTCTCGAAAGTCTGCTGCAAGAGGCTCCGGTTTATGAAATTCTTCGCATCACAGAGCGCATAAAGTTCATCTAATTGGTGAATAAATCAAGAGGAAATGGATAAATTGCTGGGAGATAAAGGCGGTGAGCAGTAGAAAGACAATCGGTTTTTTTGTGAAGTGAAAAATATGGAGTGGAGGAGGATGATGGTGCTGTTAGCTTTATAAAGTGGGAGAGATTTTTTTGTTTGTTTCTCATTTTTTTTTTTTTTAAAAAAAAGATATATTTTTCTCTTCATACATACATACATACGTATGTACACAGAACTAAATCAAATTTATTATTTCATAATGTATAGAAAATCTAAGGAATTTAATTGAGCTGGTTTTGGCTGCTTGTTATTTTAAAATATTTTAATAGGCAGAGTTTTTCAAGATATTTTTATCGAGATGAATGATATTTACACTCTAGAGAAAGTATATTACGAGAAGTTTGACCTAAAACAATCAAATACTAACTGCACATGTTAATTTGGGCAAAATTAGGTTACGCAAGGCTTCGCTTGGATACCTTTTAAACGGACTGATTGTTGGGGTGTTTCATTTCTAAAATCTTGACAATTTGTTTGTTTTCTTGGATCGTGTTAATCTGGTTGTGTGGGAACGACAAAAAAATAATGGAACACGGCATGATTTTATCTCTTCTATTTGAGAGCAAATTTCCCATCATCATTAAATAAGGTTTCACGTCTTTCTTTTGTCCTTCTGACAGCATTGGTCCATCTGTACTGCAAGTGATATAGGTGAATTTTACGTGTTTTCATATTATGTGATAGCTCATTGTGTTGCACATATCGTTTAGATTGCATGCATTTTGTGACATTTTGGCATATATTATGTTTTATTGTTGCTCATGTGTCTCGTAGGTGAAAATGCAGGAAATTCGTGAATAAACTGAAGAAAATTCATCAACTTGCAAGAGACCTCCACCCGGGCACACATTTATGTCCGCCCGCGCGCCTGCAAGGTGTGAGAAAAAAAGATTTTTGCGAAAGTCATCCGTCCAGGCGGAAACTTATGACTTCACGGGCGCGTCGATTAAAAAATTAAAACAAGATTTGCACAAGCCATCCGCCCGGGCGGAAACTTATGTCCGCCCGGGCGCGTTTGTAATTTTGGAAAGATTTCTTAGCCGATTTCTTCCCTTATTTATGGATATGGATGATATGGAAGGGATTTTGGGGGGACGAAGATTGATGGATCATTCAGCAGCCAAGGAGTCTAGAGAAGGAGAAAAGCTTGGAGCAATTGCTTGGGGTTGAAGATTTCAAGATTTCTGGACACCGTTCTTCGCATATCTCGTCTCGTCTAGTATTTATTATTTAGAATTTATCGTTTAAACATTGTGTTGTTTATTTTCACTATGAATTCGAGTAGCTAGTTGATAGGTGTGGTTTTTACGTGTTTTACTTCATTAGTTTGTGTGTGTTTGCATTGTGCATACGTACATTTCATGTACATTTTGTTCGTTTTAGAGTAAGCATATGCATTTGATCATTTCACACTTGTGCGTGGCAAATTTGCAGGTAAAATGACCGGAAAACCGAAATTGGAGCAAAGTGTGCTAGCCAAGAAAAAAACATACAGAAAGGCTGGCGCCCGAGCGGTTGAATATCACCGCTCGGGCGCGAGAGGTGATCCGCGCAGAAAATGTCCAGAAGGTGTGGCGCTCGGCCTTCCGAGAGAAAACATACAGAAAACTCGGCGCTTGGGCGGTAAAATTCTACCGCCCGAGCGCGACTGCCGCATTCCCCAAGCAATTTACAGAAGGTGTGGCGCTCGAGCGGTAATTATCTACCGCCCGAGCGCCACCTATTTTTGGAAAAAGTTCTTTTCCGATTTCTTACCTTATTCGTTGGATGTGGAGGATATGGAAGGGGATTTGGGCGTTTTTGAGTATTATTCAGACATTATTGGAGAGCCGCCACAAGCTTTGGAGAGGAATTCGCGCTTGGATTGAATATTCGACAATTTTCCGGGCATCGTTTTTGCGTTTTTCATCAAATCTAGTATTTCTACTCTAGTTTTTATCATTCAAACATTGTTTTGTTTATTTTAAATATGAATTCGAGTAGCTAATTTAAATATTTGTTGGGATTTAAGGGGATCTTACCCCAAACTTTGATTTAATTAATTTATATTTCGATTGTTGCATTATTCTTGATTGTGTTACTGTTTTTCATTGTATTGTTAGAGCGTAGCTAACTTTAACAACGTTTTGTATTGCGAGTGAGTTCGAGAGAATAGCTTGTGATAGGAACGAGCAACATAATCCGTGGATCTACAATTTACGTAGATATATGAAATTGGATACGCGCCGATAGTTATAGTCCTAATGGTCGAAAACTAGGGAATTTCATAGATCGAAATGCAATTCGCTCTTGATAAATAATTAAAGACATTTAATTACTTCAATGAGTAGAATTAGTTTGGCATAGCTCGAGAGAGTGTGTTTAATTGAATAGAAAATCCTGTCGGAAGCATACAATCACTATCGAACGAATTAATTAATTAACGAGGAGTAGATGAACCGATATTCCCAACAAATTCATTTCTCATTGAATTTTAAATCAACCATTCAGATAATATATCTCATCATTTAATTCCTGAATATTTTTACTTGCATGTTTATTTGATCATGGTAGTACTAAAACAACCAATCAATTTTCGTTACTAAGATTTAATAACTGAAAATAATAATTGTCAAATACAGTCTTCAATGGAACGATATTCGTACTCACGCACATTATACTATTACTTGACATCGTGCACTTGCGATTAATTTTTGAGCATACAAAATCATATATTTATTAAGGATTCCACAGTGCAAGTTTTGCTCGATCACTAATTTACAATATTTGTTGGGATTTAAGGGGATCCTACCCCGAACTTTGATGTAGTTAATTCACATGTTGATGTTGATTTATTCTTGCTTATACTACTGTCTTTCATTACAATTATTAAAGTGTAGCTAACTTTAATAATAATCTTATATTGCAAGTGAGTTCGATAGAATAGCTTGTGATAGGAACGGGTAGCATAGTCCGTGGATCTACAATTTACATAGACATATGAAATTGGATATGCGCCGATAGTCATAGTCCAGTAGGGAGAAAACTAGGGGATTTTATAGATCGATATGCGATTTACTCTTGATAAATAATTAAAAACATTTATTTACTTCACTGAGTAGAATTAATTTGGCATAGCTCGAGAGGGCGTGTTCAATTGAATAGGAAATCCTGTCGGAAGCATAGATCATTATCGAATGAATCAAGTAAATAACAGGGGTAGGTGAACCGAGATTCTCAACAAATTCCTTTCTCATTGAAATTTAATTAATTGGTCTAGATTCTTTATCTCATTGTTTAATTCGTGAATTTTATCTTTGCGTTTTTATTTAATTTTAGTAGTCATAAACAACAATTTAAATTTCGTTGCTAAAGATTTGATAACTGGAAATAAAATTGTAAAAGACAATCTCCAGTGGAACGATACTCGTACTCTCGTACATCATACTATAACTTGACTTCGTTCACTTGCGATTAATTTTCGAGCGTACAAAACCATATTTTTATTGAGCATTCCACAGTGTAAGTTTAGCTCGAACAAGTTTTTGGCGCCGTTGCCGGGGACTGTTAATTCACAATTTTATTTTTAGTTATTTTCTTTAGCATTGTTTTATTTTTCTTGAGCTAACACTCCTTATTTTATTCCAGATATCTTTTCCAGTGCATGCCAAAGTCACTTGACGTGGAGCTTGAGCAGTTTGACCCTGAAATTGAAAGAACTTTCCGCAGAAGAAGACAGCAGCAGAGACTGAAGGTACTGATGGAGAGGCACGAGCACGAGCCTGAGGAGGAACACCGTGAAGATAGACATGTTGAGATACCATGCCGCATTTCGATGCTAGAGTATTCCCAGCCTTCTTTGGATGGTGCACGCCCCAGCATTGTGAGGCCTATTGTGCGGGAAAACCACTTCGAATCAAGCCAGCTATAATTTAGATAATTCAGAATACAGTCCAGTTTGGAGGATCTGCAGTAGATGACCCAAACACGCACATAGCAGATTTTCTTGAAATTTGCGATACGTTTAAATTTAATGGAATTTCTGATGATGCTGTTAGGTTGCATTTATTTCTTTTCTCCTTACGTGACAAAGCTAAAGCATGGTTAAATTGTTTGCCTGTAGGTTCAATCACCACATGGGAGGACATGGCAAAGGCATTTCTCATTAAATACTTTCCTCCATCTAAGACCATGAAGTTGCGGGCAGATATCACCCCATTTGCTCAATTTGAACAAGAGTCTTTATATGAGGCATGGGAGCGTTTCAAAGATCTATTACAAAGATGCCCTCATCACGAACTGCCACTTGGGTTAGTCGTTCAAACCTTTTATTATGGCTTACTCACTCCTAATCGTACTATGATAGATGGTGCTGCTTGTGGGAACCTATTGAGAAAAACTGCTGAGTAAGGATACGAGTTATTGGAGGAGATGGTTGCTAGCAGCTATCATCCTCAATCTGAAAGAAACATCGAGCGGAGAAGTGCAGGAGTTCACCAGGTAACTGACCTTTCTGCTATTACTGCGCAACTTGATGTCTTGAACAGGAAATTGGACGGCTTGAATATGGGTGGCACGGCTATGCGTCTTCAAGAGATATTCTGTGATAAGTGTGGAGGTGAACACTTTGTAAAGGACTGTCAAGATGGCAATCCCTTCTATGTGCAAGAAGAGGCACCAGTGAATCAAGTGGGAGTCCAAAACCGTCCAAGGAATGATCCGTATTCGAACACATATAATCCTGGATGGAGGCAACATCCCAACTTCTCATGTGGTGGTCAAAACAGTCAGAATCGACCACAAAGAAGACAACCATATGTGAAACAACCGATGTATAGATCTGACTCTCCAAGAGAAGAAAAGTCCAATTTGGAGCAGATGATGCCTAAGTTCATCTCAGCCACCAAGTCTAGACTCCAAAACCAAGCTGCATCGATAAAGGGGCTAGAGATTCAAATTGGACAGTTAGCTAAGATGATAGCAAGTAGAGAGCCGGGCACCTTGCCAAGTAACACAGAGACCAATCCAAAAGAGCAAGTGAAGGCCATTGAGTTGAAGAGTGGGAAAATTTTAGAGTCCAAGGAAAAGGAAAGAAGTCAAGTACCGGATGAACAGACTGAGACATCCAAAGGTAAGTCTTCTAACTCTACACCAGCACCCACTGCACAATCAAAAATTGTTATACCTCCCATTTTCCCCGCAGCATTGAAAAAAGCAAAACTTGATGCGCAATTCGGTAAGTTTCTTGAGATATTTAAAAAATTTCATATCAGTATTTCTTTTGCCGATGCTTTGATGCAAATGCCTAGTTATGATAAATTTTTAAATGACATCTTAGCAAACAAGAGAAAATTGGAGGATCACATGACGGTAAATCTAATTTAAAATTGCTATGCTTTGGTGCAAAACAAAATCTCACTGAAACTTAAAGACCCAGGGAGTTTTTCTATTCCTTGCACCATTGGTGATGTTGTTTTTCATAAAGATTTGTGTGATCTTGGTGCGAATATCAATCTTATGCCTCTATCTGTATTCAGGATACTCGGATTAGGAGAGCCTAAGCCAACCAGGATGTCCTTGCAACTGGCAGACAGATCTGTCAAATACCTGCGAGGAGTCATAGAGGACGTCCTGGTAAATGTGGACAAATTTAAATTTCCTGCAGATTTTGTGGTGCTCGACATAGAGGAGGACATGGAGATGCCATTGATTTTGGGGAGACCATTCCTTGCGACTGGCAAGGCCCTGATTGATGTTCAAGAAGGGAAGTTGAGATTGAGAGTGGGCAAGGAAGAAATTACTTTTGACGTCTTTAATGCTCTTAAGAACACACTGCACACGGATGACTGTTAGAATTGATGTTGTGAATTCACTTGTGTGTAATTTTGTGCAGGATTCTATGAAGGACCCATTCGAAGCCACCCTCACAACTGAATTGAAGGAGGATGACTTGGACGAAGAGAAAGCTGAAATAGTGGCATACTTTAATTCCAACCATCCATGGAAAAAGCCAATGAGGATGAGACTGGAGGATTTGGGAGAGCGAAGAGATTTGACCCCGAGGAACCCTTCATCGGTGCGACCTTCACAAACACATGATTCCCTATGGCAAACTCAAGATCTCTGCGTTGCTAATCTGCGTAACTCTTCTGTCGGCTTTGAGCTGACTTCATCCTATCTCAGATCTTGACCACTAACTTTGCAGCCTGACTGACAATATTCGGCCCTAACTCTGCTCTCTCTCCTAACTCATCCCAATACACTCGGGACCTACACTTCCTCCCGTACAATGCCTCACAGGCAGCCATACCGATAGATGTCTGGTTGTTATTGCTTGTACGTGAACTCAACAAGAGATAACTTCGGCCCCTAGCTGCCCTGGAAGTCGATCATGCAAGCTCTAAGTGGGTCCTCCAGAATTTGAATCACCCCTCTCTGACTGTCCATCGGTCTGAGGATGGAAGGCAGTACTGAATAGCTGCTTAGTACAAATGCCTGATGCAGACTCTTCAAGAATGCAGACGTGAATCTCAGATCCCTGTCTAACACGATGGACATTGGAATCCCATGCAATCTGACTATCTCTCTGATATACAGCTCTGCATAATGAGTCATGGTGAAATTCTTCTTGATTGGTAGAAAGTGAGCTGACTTAGTGAGCCGATCAACGATCACCCAAATGACATTATATCCTCCGGTTGTCCTCGGAAGCCCTGTCACAAACTCCATGGTAATATTCTCTCATTTCCACTCGGGAATAGGGAGTGTTCTCAGCTTCTTTGCAGGTCTTTGATGATCTGCCTTGACCTACTAAAACGTCAAACACTTAGAGACGAAACGCAGAATATCCTGCTTCATTCCCAACCACCAATAAAGAGACTGAATATCCTTATACATCTTCCTACTCCCTGGATGGATGGAGTACGGGGTGTTGTGGGCATCGCTCAAGATATCTCCTCTCAGGGAATCGTTGCTAGGAACCCATAGTCGGTTCTATATCTGACTATGCCATCCACCACTGTATACAAGCTATGGCCCTTAGCCTCATCCCTCTATCTCCACTTATGTAACTGCTCGTCAGAAGTCTGTTATGCCCGAATTCTCACTCAGTGTCTACTGCACTGTATGGGTAGAAAGAATAGGGGTGCTGCCCCTGGTATAAACTGCAAGCTAGAACCTCTAAATCTCTGCCTGCAACGGTTTCTGTACTGACAACTGAGTGATCATTGCAGTCTTCCTGCTCAGGGTATCTGAAACTACATTAGCCTTACCCGGATGGTAGCTAATGTCACAATAATAATCTTACACTAGCTCTAGCCACCTCCGCTGTCTCATGTTTAGCTCTTTCTGGGTGAAGAAATACTTCAAGCTCTTGTGATTAGTGAAAATCATGCACTTCTCTCCATACAGATAATGCCTCCAAATCTTCAGGGCAAAAATCACTGCTGCTAGCTGGAGGTCATGAGTCGGATAATTATGCTCATGGACCTTCAACTGTCAAGACGCATAGGCAATAACTCTATCATGCTGCATCAGAACCCTGCCCAAGCCGAGCTTCGAAGCATCTGTATAAACCACAAACTCTCGTTGCCCTGCTTTAGCCTATCAAAACTCTCCTTGCACTTTGGTCCCCAAATAAACTTGGCATTCTTCTACGTCAAGGTGGTCATAGGCACCGCAACATAATAGAATCCTTAAATAAACTTCCTGTAATATCCAGCCAATCCCAAGAAGCTACGGATCTCTGTCAAGCTCTTAGGCACTGACCAATCTTTGACTGCTTCAACTTTACTGGGGTCGACATCTATACCATCCCGAGATACAATGTGGCCCAAGAATACCACTCTTTCTAGCCAGAACTCGCACTTACTGAACTTGACATATAGTCGTCTGTCCTGTAAAGTCTGAAGTACGGTCCTCAGATGCTGACTGTGCTCTTCCCTACTCCTCGAATAGATCAGGATGTCGTCAATGAAAACTATGACAAATGATCCAAATATTGCTGAAACACACGATTCATGAGATCCATGAAGATCGCTAGCACGTTAGTCAGACCGAAGGGCATCACCAGAAACTCATAGTGCCCATAATACATCCTGAAGGCCGTCATATGCACGTCAGACTCTCTTACATTAAGCTGATGATGTCTAGATCGGAGATATATCTTCGAAAAAACTAATGTTCCCTGAAGCTGATCAAATAATCCTCCATCTTGGGCAGTGGATACTTGTTCTTGACCGTGACTCTGTTCAGCTCTCTGTAATCAATGTAAAGTCTCATGCTGCCATCCTTCTTCTTAATAAACAGTACCGGTGCACCCCATGGAGAGAAGTTAGGGCGAATGAAACCCTTATCTAGCAAATCTTTTATCTGATCCTTCAGTTCTTTCATCTCTGCAGGTGCTAGATGACAGGGTGCCTTAGAAATAGGCACTGTGCCTGGCGTGAGCTCAATAGAAAAGTCCACCTCTCTGTCTAGTGGAATGCCCAAAACATCGTCATGGAAAACACTGGGGAAATCTCTGAGCACCTCTACGTCCTCTAACCTCTGCCTGGCTGTCTGGGTCACTGTCACAATACTGGCAAAGAATGCCTGGTGGCCTCTCCTCATGAGCTTCCTTGCACAGATGCAAGAAATGATGTGCGGCATCTGCTAATGTCTGGCTGCATCAAATATAAATGGCTTACCGCCGGGCGTCCGGACAGATACTGACCTCCGTCGAAAATCTATGACAGCTCTGTTATAATAAATCCAATCCATACCGAGAATGATATCAAACTTCAGCAACGGTAACGTAATCAAGTCTGCATGCACCGAATTTTTATGTGCCGGAAGCTATAATTTCTTCACTATCTAGGAGATAAACATTTGATCCCGAGATGGAATCGATAATTTGAATCTTGAATCCATAGCCACTGTTATGATTCCTAGTCGCTTGACAAAAGATTCGGATATAAACAAATGTGTAGCTCCGGAGTCTAACAATGTATGTATGGCTACACCTGAAACATATATTCTTCCTGCGACAAAACATACCATCAAATTTATTCGCGTTGAAACTTACTAAATTTTTACCAGCAATTTACCTAAAATCCTCGAAAAAATTTATTGATTTAACCCAAGTGTTCCTCAAAAAGTTCGAATTTGATCCTCAAGAATTCTTTGAATTTACCATTTGGCCCTTAAAGTTTTCAAAAATTACACTTTGGCCCTATAATTTCTCGAAATTGCAATTTGTCCCCAAAAATATTTCGAATTTAGCCCATTCTGCCTAAAATTTTTGAAAGTTAAGAGTTTGACCCACAAAAATCCCAAAAATTTCGAAAACAACCCTTTAAAAAATTGATTTTTCAAATATGTCCTTAAAATTTTCAATTCATTCAATTCAATCCTTAAAAAATCAAACTAGGTAGAGAATGCATCCTAATTCCTTCTATGTTCTCAATCCCACAAAAATTAATTCCCATAATAATCAAACCACCCAAGGCAATCAAGGCAGTTAATACACAAAACTTAAGCATAAAAGTTACCGGTGATCAAAGTAGATTCTGGTTCGGCTTATGCCTCCTTGGCATGCATCATGTAGGCCCTGATTCCTCGAGCAGTCAACTGCTTTATGGCCCTCTTCTTTGCATATGAAGCACCTGAAAGTCCCCCATGTACCCTTGCCATAGTGAAATTTGTTGCACTGTTTGCACGGCGGTCCTCCCTCTAGCTTAGGAGCCGCTGGTGCCTGAGGTGGCCGCTGCTGTCCCGACCTCATGAATTGACCTCGGGGCTTCTGCTGCCCTTACTGCCTCTGTGGCCATGAATACTGCTTTTTCTGCGGCTGTGTGCTAGCCTGAGTCTGATCACTACAAAAAAGGCTAACGACAATCGTGAAAAACCGTTGTCGTAGGTCTTGTAAAACCGTTGTTAAAGGCCCTGTGGCTAAAGGGTGCGCTCAAAGACAACGGTGAAAAACCGTTGTCGTAGACGTCTTAAGACGACGGTGAAAAACAGTTGTCGTAGGTCTTGTAAAACCATTGTTAAAGGCTCTATGGTTAAAGAGTGCGCTCGAAGACAACGGTTATTCACCGTTGTCGTAGGTTTTATTTGCGACGGATTTTCGAAAACCGTCGCTAAATAGCGACGATATACAAACCGTCGGTAATTAGGGACGGTTTAAATGCCGTCGCTCAAATTAGCGAAATTTTTCAAGCCGTTGCTAATTAGAGACAGTTTTAAAATCCGTCGCTAATTTAGCAACGGTATACAAAGTTAATCTGTCGCTAAAATTTTCAGGAGAATAAAAAAAATTTCTTTTATAATTTAATAAATCTAAAAAAAATTTACAATATGACAATTCTAACAATATTCATGTTATTAAATAATACTTAAAATTTTATAAAAAATTGAGCGAAAAAACTACTAAAATTGTATAAGAGAAAAAAATTTTAAGTGTTATGAAGAGGTGTGGTGGAAAATGGACCAAAAATACGGATATTTATAGACAATTTGCGACGATGTTTGGTAAAATCATTGCTATTTGCGACGAATTTTGCTTAAATCGTCGCTATTAGCGACAATTAATCCTAATAAGTTGCTATTAGCGACGGTTGTTTATTAAACAGTGGCTATTGGCGACGGTTATTCTCAAATCGTCGCTATTAGCGACGGTTTTACCAAAATTCAACGCTAATTTAAAAAGTGCGACAGTTTAGTAAAACCGTCGTTAAATTTAGCGACGGTTTCGCTTAAACTATCGCTATATTTAGCGACAGTTTAGCTTAAACCGTCGCTAATTTAAAACATGTGACGGTTTTGATTAAACCGTCGCTATATTTAGCGATGGTTTAAGCAAAACCGTCGATAAATTTAACGACAATTTTATTAAAACCGTTGTTGTAGGTGCGTTGTTGAAAGAACAGAGACATAAAACGGTTTTATTAATAGACAACGATTTTTTAGCTACATAAAAATGCGCTCATAGACAACAAGATTAATAACTGTTGTCGTAGCTACTAAAAAAACCCGCTCATAGACAACGGTATAAAAACTTTTGTCGTAACCCATAAAAGACAACGATTTTAATAAAAACCGTTGTCTTAGCTAAATAAAAAACCAAAAAAAGACAAAGGTTTTAAAAACCGTTGTCTTAGCAACCAAAAAGCACGCCCAAAGACAACGGTTTGCTAAAACCGTTGTTGTTGACCCATAAAAGACAACGGTTTTTAAACAACTTTTGTCTTTGACAAGAAAAAAATTAACAAAGACAATGGTTTTCGTTAAAACCGTTGTTAAAAGGAAAAAGACAACGGTTTCTGATTAAACCGTTGTCTTTTGATTGTGGTTGAATGTGAAATTTCTTGTAGTGGATGCCTCTTCCTCTGCATCTCCATATCGATATCCCTCAGAGCCTGCTCTGCCTGAAATGCACAAGTGGTGGCCTCATCATAGCTCGTCGATCTCATCAACATAACATCCCGACGCTGGGTGGGTCTCAGTCCATCCATGAAATTCATCAGCTTCTGGGCGGCATCTCTAGCGATAAGGGGCACAATGTGACAGCGCCTGTCGAACTTCCGAATAAACTCAGCCACAGTCGAATTCCCTGGCGAAAACTCTTGAACTCCCTCGTTAGGCAGACCCTGACATCCGCTGGAAAATATTTTTTGTAGAAAATCTCTTTGAACCGATTGCAAGTAAGGGTAGTCAAGTCCACCCCATGCACGACTCTCTCCCACCAAAGGGATGCGTCATCTATCAACATATACGTGGATCGCCTGACTCGGTCACCATCCCTCATATCCAGGTACTGAAAATGTAACTCCAAGGATTTAATCCAACCCTCTGCCAAGAATGGATCAGTGGTGCCCTGGAACTCCTTCGGGTTGAACCGTCTAAACTGTTCATATATGTCTGTCTAAGGTTGGGGAGCCTGCAGCTCATGCTCCAAAAGTCTAGCCATGCCCTCAAGAACTCAAATAGCTGCATCAAGTGGCGGCGGCAGTGGAGGTGGAAAGCCTTATCGCCTCCAGGAGTATCATCATGATGATTTGTGCTAGAGGCGCGTCTGAGAGGCATGATATCTGAATACAGTCCAAATTCTAAACGTAAACCATCATGAAATTTAATCTAGTTTTCAAAACATTTCAATTCTTAAATCATGAGAGCAGTTAAACATGTAGTTTAAATCATAAATCGTGTAATCATGCAGGTGATAGCATTAAAACATTTAAAACATGTAAACTTACAAACTTGAGGCTTGAAGACTGAGTTGCAGAAGCTGGCGGTGGCACAACTTCTGCTGTTTAAAATACTACCAGGAATTTTTTTAAAGCTTATTCTCGAAATGAACATTTAAAAACATGCATGCAATAATTGCGGAAACTCACACATTTTAAAATAAGAGGAATTCCATACTGAAAAGCTACTGCAGTTAAAAATATTTCTAAAACTCCTGTCGGACCATCAACATAAAAAATAAATAAAGTATGAAAATATCCAAAACATTCCTATCTTATAAACATGATGTGCGGAAGAAATAAGGTCCTCGGGTTAGCGTGCGCACATCCAGCATCGCCTACTCAGTCTTCGGCGCCTCCAGTCTCCTCAACGATATGCTCACCTGCATCATTCACATCTAGTAAGTCTAAAGACTCAACACACCTGTACCGTTATAGCAAGTACATATACATAACAAGCAACAATGAAAAATACTGTAATGAAAATACATTTTACGATCGTAAAAATCGTGTGCATAATCATAACATGTCGAAGCATAAATATTTTCATAACATATCACTTCATATCAGCATATACATGTTCATTTTCTTAATTTGAATTTTGTTCATTAGTTGCGACTTTCGTGTTATCCTGTCAGTCGATGGATCCATCTATGTGTAACTGTGGTACCCGGCGGCAGGGACATCAACGACAGCATTACCCGTCCACAAAGCCTTGGCCTTACTTGTCATCATGTCATCGTATTAGTCACAACCAACTCCCATCCTTCAAAAAACATCATATTTATCACTTAATAAAACAATGAATATACGTAAATTTTCTTAAAATCAAGCATGCAGCGTATTTATCATATTTACATAAAATTCATATCCATGATAACACAAGAATTTAAAACATGACAAACACGTGTTTAGGGCTTTGCGACGACTAAAAACTCATCACAGGTGCAAAATGACCATTTTACCCCTGTAAACCCTAATTTACCATTTTTTACCTTGGAAACCCTAATTTACCATTTTTACCCCTGAACATCATAATTTCGACCCGAAGCCAACCAAACTCCTTAGACCACCTCAAAACATATTTATAAGCATTTCTTAGATGTAAACTCGAGCCCATACAAGAACTTCAATAATTCGTTTAAAAACATGGACCGTGGTCCCCGTTTTAATCTGAATTAACCCGAAACTCAAACAAATCTTTCCAAACTTAAAACATAGCTTAATATCATAAAATCATACCTAAAATCCTCTAATTCAAGCCACCTATGATCCCCAATAACTTGCTGCAGCTTACTGAATTTTCCAACACATGATCTTCAAAACTCAATCTACCAACTCGCGGCCCTAGCTCAATGACCAATCCTGACCAGACCCAAAACAGCCCACATAGGACTAAGAACAAACCCTACTTGACTCTACTACCCATGACTTGCAGCCCCTTCACAAGCAGCCGTGCGACCAACACCCTAAAAACGTGAACCCGACGAATTATAGGCTAGCGACCTGTCCAAGTACCACTTCCAACTGTGCGCTGACCACGTAATACCACGACTCAGACCTTCCTTGGTCTGAACCACGGCCTGGAGTAGGCCTGCACACATCCGTGAACCCATACACCCTGTTCGAACCCTAACGTGCCCAAGAACCATAACACTCGATCGGCTCCTTCACCATCCCGTCCAGCCTTGTTTCTAGCACTTCAAATCACTCCCCAACCTACTGAAAAACATGCTGGAACCCTCAAGTCCGGCAGCCACTTCGAACCGAGAACAAAAAGTGAGTTAAAACATGATAAACATTTTGGTTCTTTCATGTGAATGTATTCAAACCAGTGTAAAACATCAAACCAACAACATGTCATGCATAAACAATCAAAAACTTGTAAAATGGTGTGAAAAACAAGAAAATAAAATAATCAAGCATGCCTTCGCATTTATACACTCTAAAAATGACACTACAATGCGAGAGACGGACATCGGAGGGACTAGGATTAAAGTTGCTACGATTTTCTAGCCAAAACCAACCAAGAGGCTGTTGCAATTGTTGAAGAAATGCTGCTGAAGCTGAGGGGAGGGGCGGCTCTGTGAAGAGAGTCGGGTTAGGGTTTTTTTAGTGTCGGTTTAAATAAAAACATTTTGTGTATAATGGGCCCCTATTAAAATAATTAAGTTTAAAAGTGTTTTAGGCACATTATGCAATAAAATAAACTCGTCGAGCATAAAAATACTCCCAATAAATAATTCATTTATGTATTTTTTCGAAAATATTGCCCGAACCCTCAAAAAGTTCTCTGAATCGCTAAAATTTGCATACTGGTTAAAAAAATTCCAGGTGAATAAAAATACCCAACCAATGCCCATTTTCAAATATCACACATAAAAACACCTCATATTATATAATAAAAATTAATTATTCAATAAAAATATTTATCTTGATTATCCTCAGTCTTCGTTACCCGTTCGAACGCGAAATGCAACTTAAAACGCTAATGCATGAACCTTTAAAATATCCAAACAACAACACCTAACCATGCAATATTAATGCATAAAAATTAACACATATTTTATAAAACCCTAGATTGCATGCAGTCGGGTTACGTAATTCGAATTTCCTAGACCTTAATGCTTTTTCCCATCACCTCCAAATCATTGCATAGATGAGAACCACATCCACATCCAATACCCAAGAAGAGGAATTAATAGAAACATTAACTTCAATGTAAAACATAGAATGGCCAGAACGCTTCTGGGCAAGATACTCCGTGCAATTACACCTCTAATGTCCAGGCTTGTTGCAGTGGAAACGTACTTGTTCTGACTTGTCAGGCTTTGAGGGCCCCGAATTAGGTTTCTTGTAAGGCTTCTTGTTGGGCTTGTTCTTTTTTGGCGGGGCAGAACGCTTCTTCCCTTTGTTTTAAGCTCTCTTTTTCGTACCAGACGATGAACTCACTAGGGGAACATGCTTTTCGTTCTTGGTTGTAGTCTCATAAGTAGCAAGCATGTTGACCAACTATTCAAGGGTGGCCTCAACCTTGTTCATTTTGAAATTAACCACAAATCCATCGAATGAGGCAGGCAATGACAATAAGAGAATATCAGTCGAGAGCTCACTAGGAATAACCACTTCGAGTCCCACAAACTTCTCGATGAGCCCAATCATCCTAACACCATGCTCATGGACCTAAGCCCCGTCTCGCAAGCGTGTAGTTATGAGTTCTTTCACAGTAGCATGTCTCTCTTAACGAGTTTGTATAGCATACAACTCTTTCAGATGAAAGTGAAATGTCAGCAGCATTCACCGCCTCCTTGAACCTCTTCTGAAGTTCATTCGACATAGAAGCCAACATGTAGCTCTTAGCTTGAAGATCATGGTCCCATCATTTTTCAAGCTTAGCTAACTCAATCTAACAAACATTAGGAGCTGCTTCCTTCGGTGGCTTCTTGTTAAGCATATACAAAGTCTTTTCCGAGTTCAGAACAATCTTTAAATTTCGAAACCATTCATTATAATTAGGGCCAGTTAATTTGTTTTGATCGAGAATGATTGAAAGCAGGTTACGAGCAGTAATCGTAAATATACTGAAATGAAAAACAGAATATGATTACTAATTATTTTAAAATAATTTTAAGGTATAAAATATAGATTTTTATTTTATAAATTTCTCTCCCACTATTTTGACATTTCCACCACCATCTGATGAAAAAGAAATCTTATTTCCTTAGTGGGCACGTAGAGCCCAATTAGACAATTATAATCCCGAATATTATCTGCCAATTATAATTTCTAAAAGGTAGAATCCAATTGCATCCTCATGCAACCTCTGCGTGTTTCGCCTCACGTTTAATAAGGATCCAATAATATGACGTTGTTTATTTACACGTGTCAAACCGACCCATCAATATTGAATTGTAGTGGACGGTCCACATGAGTTCCCCCAATAATATGAGCCGAAGTCATGGGAGTTCCACTCAATTCACATCATATGTCTGGTGGAAGTCACAGCTTTCCAGCGTCAAGGCCTCCCCAATAATATTAGTCAGACACAGTCCCCGGGTAGCATTCAACATGCAACCACGGTTGATGGAAGACAAGAATAAATTAAACTCTTTTAATTTTTACTTATATGGTTTGATATAAATTTTGAATCTTATTCAAAATAAGAGATTTTAATTTTAAAATTTTCTCATCATTTTAATTTAAAATTGTGTGTCATGTTTGTATGTTTGCCGGATTCATGAAACTATATTATTTAATAATATACATGCATGCATACTACTATATATCGCATAGATATCATAATATGACATTCAACAATAAATAAGGATGGTCGACCACCAACACAATTAGATCCATGTGAGACAGACATGGATCCAGGTCCAAAACCTAAGTGTATGCAGAGATGCAAATGCAACTTATTATAAAAGCTTATAATATTTTACATGTCTTCATCTTGTGCATCGGACCCACCATCTTCGAGTCTTGATATCCCACTATTTCTAATAATTACATTTAAATAGTCGTGGCACATAAGGGATACATCTCATGGGTGAAAACGAGCCATAAACCAGACTCACTTTAATAATATCAAATATTAAGAAAATGAATAAACAATAAATATCCTAACATACACCTAGCACATTGGTCAATGCTCTCGATAATCCTTCATTCATTTAATATCAAATATTAACATCAATTAACTAAAAAATTTAATTAATTGATAATTCATGTATCTAATAATTTTATAACTAACCACCACAATTATTAAAGATTTTAACAAATTAAATAAAAATCTTTTATTTAATTTCTAACTAATTCAATAATAATTGTTTTATTGTAAAACTCACTATTACCATAAATAATTAAAATCGTATTCTAATTATTTACTTTACAAGAAAATTATTAATTTTCCTAAAATTAATTTTTTTAAAAGAGAAATTGAATTAATTTTCATATAATATCAATTTTGTCCAAAGTTTTGAAAAATCAAAAAATCGCTTCCTAAGTTCAAACAATTCAAGCCCATTATTCAGCACAGTGCCCGAGAGGTTACCGGGCAGTGGCCAGCGCTGCCTGATCGTGTCGGGCACCGACGAGCACACTGTGGGTGCCTTGCGCGCACAGGCGTGCCCACGCGGTACGCCTGCACGCACGCTGTGCGCAGTGCGCTGAGGGGCTCGCACGGACTGCTGGAACAGTTCCGAGAAGATTCTAAATTATTATTTTTTATTTCTGTTTTAAAATAAAAAATTTATGGTGCATCAATTTTCTATTTTTTTTTTTTGATTAGAAATATTAGTCAACATGATTTAAACCATACGATAAAGAGAACCTGTCTTTGATACCACTGTTGTGATTCGTGCTCTCTCGTGCCCAAACGCAGTGAAAGTCTTAAAAAAAATTAAATCTTGATATTCAAGATATTGTTTGAGTACTCATATGGTTTGAATTGAATAAATATACATATGATGTTTAAAACTTTTACCTTAGTGAATTGTTGACTTGGCTCCAACTACGCCGGGATAAGTGAACATAGGTCTTGTGGTAAATTCCACGTACGTTCTTCAAATCTCGTTTCTTCAATCTTCGAATCAGGTCCACGACTAGAAGATTAGTTCTTCTTACAAATAGCTCAAGAATATTAACTTTCAACGTTGGAGAGCAAAATTCGAGAAACGGTCAATCTCTTTTTTCCAAGAGGGTGGCCGAAAATTGGAGAGGAGATGGGATGTGTTATAAGGCTAGGGTTTGAGTCTCCTACTTAAATCAAGCATTCATGACCTAATTACTATAATATAATATTTGAGCATCTTAATTAACATTAATGAGCTTGATTATTTAATGAGGTTAGTCCAACTACTTTAATCAATTAATTAATGTCCATTAAGAAATTTAATTATTTAGTATGTTGAACTTGTACTCCTACAAACCATTAAACATAGTTCTCACTATATTTAATTTAATATTTAATAAACTCAACTTTTTGAGTTTAATAAAGTAAATTATCATATTTTACAAATTCAACACCTTTGAATTTAAATTCTCCAAATTAAATATCATAAATTCAACTCTTTGACTTTATTCTCTAAAATTTGATTATCATAAATTCAACTCCTTGAATTTACTATTTTATATAAATTCAACTCCTTAAATTTATTTTCTCTTCACGGGTACAAAAATGATCCAGAGCTTGTGTGATCATCAATGGTTCAGGGATACAGCTAGCCGTAGGTTCTCAACTCTTTGTGATTCAGGACACAATCTTTTATTCGGGCTTACCCTAATTTGCCCATTCTATGTATTAACAATTGATCATGAGAATGTCAAAAATAATATCTCTGATTAAATCTATCAAATCATAGTAAGAGAGTCTAGTAGTATTGCCTCATTATTCCCTAGGTATCACTGATAGTGCCTGCAAGAATCAGTCGGTTATGATTAACGTATAGTAAGGTCCATTCATCTCATATATCTCGATCGAATCTGCAACCATTGGTTCATCGATGGTTGCATAAGAATTCGATAACTATGTGACACTTATTGAGAATAAATAGTGGCATCGCATGTACAATTGGAGAACTCATTCTCTAACGTACATTTCAAACTCTGGCCAGAGATGTCATGCACTATTATTTCATCAGATCACACAAGATATCCACACATGTAGATAAGCGGTGAATTCCCAACTACAATGCACTGGCTCCTACATGCATCACAAATGTACCCAATCTCGCCACCTGATGACCTTCTTGGAGTCGGTAAACGTGTCAAAGCACAACCCTAGAATATAGAGCCTCAGTGTTGTCCCGGGTCGTAAGGACTAATGATGTACAATCATAACCACAGACTTATCCTCTCGATGAATGATAACCACTTGGAATGTCCTAGGGAGGGCAGTTCGATATAATCATCATATGACTACCCATCTGCATTTTTGGACATCTCTATGCCCTTATCAAGAAATACGGTACACCACATCACAGATGCTAGTCTCGAGATCATGCGACCTTTATCTATGTTTTAAGCAGATGGATCGACTAGAAACGAATTTAGATTATACAGTGTTTACAAATGATTTTCAACATCGAATTACGATTCATTTGTATTAAAGTATAATTAAGGTCTTTATATATTTTGATCATATGGGTATACTATTAAAAAAATAACAACCCATGAAATAATGCATTATATTAAAATAAAAATTGTTTATTACAACTGAGTCAATAAATTTTATACCTAACAATTGGCTTACAGTGTAATGTACCGTATTTTTTACCTCTTAAAATTTGCGGAAAAATTAAAAATTTTCTCAAAAGAGTAATCACATTCAAATTCGATAACGTAACCGTACGTCCCAAAAGCATTTGCAACAAAAGATCTAAAAATAAAGTTTGACAATAGTATTTGTTTGAAATCTCATAACCAGTAGCGTGAAATCAGAGTATTTGACATTTCCTAAAAACTTAAAAACTTGGGCGGTCCTCGGGTCTAGCCTCCCGCTCAGTCCAAGCCAGCTCCTTGGTCCCCACCCCTAGTCTCCTTGAAATCATTCTCACCTGAATCGATCAAGTCTAGTGAGTCTTTAGTTATAAACTAGAAGTAACGAGTAATACATAATAAAACCACATGCAACTTTAAAATAGAGCGTACATACATGAACTTGAACTTACATACGTACATACATAGACGTGCCATAAACATAAACTTTTCTTAAACGTGCTCGCATACTTGAACATACTTGGACATACATAACTTCATCATTTTGCGTAGAGACATGTTTCAAATCAAGTGATCCATAACATAAATCGCCTGATCAGACTAAACCACAGTACTGGGCTGACAGGGACGAATCCACTGCCACATACATGAGATCTCAGTTCATGATTTAACGGGTGGACTGATCCCCGTTCATGCTTTAACGGTTTCCAATCCTGATCTAAACCCGTTCATCTTTTAACGGGATGGAGATGTCCTTGGCCACGTTCACCGACTTCCAAACCCATTGATAATTTGGTCACAAGACATTTAGCACACCTCAAAAAAACATGAAAATATTTTCTTTTGCACGTCGAACATACTTACTTGGCGTTGAGGTATTCGTTAGATCTCGCTTGGGGCCGCTGCTGCACATACTAACATGAATTTAAATACTTAACTTTCATGTCTTAGACGTAGGTAATCGTGCTCACCACCAAAGTAAATAAATAGCTTATGACATTCTAAATCACTCGGGACTCGACCTCATTCAATCATCGTACTAACCATTATCTTGCACCCCAACACAAACCTGAAATGAAGTCTACAAGTTTTTCCCAAAACATGATGTACACGGACCCCGTGCCCGAACCCGTGTACGGGTCCGTTTAGGTTCGTTAAAAGACATATCGAAAAGAAGGGAGGGCACGGACCCCGTGCAAGGGTCCGTGTAGGGGTCCGTGTGGGCTCGCAAAATTGGCATCTAGAAGGAAAACAAAAGCACGGACCCCGTGTAAGGGTCCGTGTGGGGGTCAGGGTACTTGCGCTAATTGGAAACCCACGGAAATTTAATACATGTGCTGCCTATCCTTCTAAACTCGATTGTACGGGCTACGAACCAACACCTCGAGACCCATCTTAGGATGCTACAACATTGACTTAATCCTATGCAATTGTACTAAAATGACCACGCATCGCAAGTACACAATAAACCCGTAAACACGATCTTTGACAACAAAATGGTTTTCACGACTACTCATTCTCCCAAGTACCTAACGACATGAAACGAAACATCAATAACCATCCCAACATCATTAACAATATAACTATACGCAGCAACGATCACCCGTCGATCGCCAACGAAGCCTGCAACATAAAGCTTCAAGAACGCATCAATATCATAATTTTCAAAAAAACGCAGTTTGAGCAGTCCCACGAAAAATGCCATAACTCACTCAATTTTTATCCAAGTATTTCTAATTTTATATCAAATCGAAGGTGTTGAAAAGTTCTACAATTTGCAGGCTGAACGTTTTCTCAAAATCACGACCGAAAAATCGCAGTTTTTGAAAAGACAGTAAAAACGTGATTTATGATCCAAAAACTGTTTCAAAATTGATCTAAACATCATTGCTCAAACTTCTACACATCACACATGTATTTTTACGCATAAATAACAACACAACGCATAATATAACGAGATCGATGCAGAAATAATAGAATATACGTGCCTTATGATGTTAAAGTTTACCGAACCGGCGATACCGAAGCGGAGATGGCGCGAGGATTGATCCTGGACAATTGTGGCGCTAAAATCCTTGAAGAAAACACCCGAAAATAGGCTGGAAGATGGAGAGGGAAGGGGCGGCTGCAAGGGCTCCTAGAACCCTAGGTTTTCCTTTCTCAAAATAATAAAATCTGAATAATGAAGTGTGTGTGTGTTTAGCCGTTATTTAGTGTGTGTAATAGTGTGTGTACGTGTGATTAGTGTTAATAATTAGGGGAATTGATTTGCTTAATCATACCATTAACCATGCTAATCAAGATACTAATTAAAATGCTAACTCAATTAACAAATTAATTAAAATGTTATCCCTACTAATCTTTAAATATAATCCCCTACTTATAAATAAAGAGCACAATCACTAAATCTTTATAAGTTTTAAAACTCCAAAATTCCTAAATAATCTTTAGGCTTTAAAGACGCTGAAACTTAACAAATTATTTAAAATGCCCCGACCTCCACTTAAAATAATTCCGCATTAAAACAAAATTGACAAACTCGTCACCGGTCTATATCCCTCGATCCCGCCTCGAATAATCGCCTGAAACATGAAACTCAAGAAAACTTTTTAACGTGCATCACATAAACGTAAAAAAATTTAAAGTAATGCGTTTAAATAAATCATGCACCACTAAGACTCATTTTAAAATTAAATAAATGATTCAATAATTAAATAAATGCATGCATGGGTTATACGTGTACTGAATTTGGGCTCTACATACAGGGTATCTACTCTAACAATATAAACATGAAAATGAGTATAGATTGTATATGTTTCATAGGGTTCATTAATACTGTATTGAGGATTAAATTCATGAGTTTATGACCAATGCGGAAATGTTGAATAAAATATGTACGTTGAGTGTATACTTTGATATTGAAATGTTGGTGTGACAGTGGTGATAGAGAGATACGAATATGGAGCTGTTGATGATGATTGGTGAAGGGAAATGGTTGATATTGAAGCATTTCATGGATTGATATGAATATGTTATTGAAGTGAAGGAAATGATATGAAAAGTACGACATTAGTTGCGGTTTTGGAGACATGACTTGTGTGTTCATGGAATGAAACGAGACCATTTTTTTTTTATAAAGCTACTTTATAAAGCTACAACTTTTATATTTTGAGTTTAGTCCAAATAATATTACACCAAAATCAAACAGAAGTGGTTGTGTTTGTTGTACTTTCTTTTACTGAAATAATTTTGGTATGATAGACATAACTTTCTTGTATCATGTCCGGATTGAATAACTTTATTGTCAAATAAAAGTTAAAAAATAGATCTACGACTTTTATTTCCTAAGCGCCTCCCAGCATGCACAATTTCATGGTGCTGGGCGTGTCAGACAAAAGTGAATTTCAAAACACGATTTTATGCATTTAAAGGTGATGTGTGGGTTTTAGCTCATTTTATTCATTCCTAACATTCTCCAACCTAGAAAACTCGAAAAGGATTAGACGTCTTCAAACCCATCTTCAAGATTCCTCACAAACATCATCTTCATCTCTAATCGAAGCAAAATTCAGCATCTATGCAGAAAATTCATTCTAGGTATGTGATTTTCCTTAAGATTCATGAAATCTTCATGCTTAAACTGAAAGTTAGGATAGGATTTGACATCGAACTTCAGGAATTATGAATATACATTGAGAATTACATGAATTTTTGAAGCTAAGAAACATAGTTGACTTGCATTAATTTCTATTTTTCGAAGTAGAGTAACATGAATTCTTTTCTTGGTGCCCACATGAAGAGTATGATATATTGTAACGCCCCGAAAATTTAAAGGTCTACGCGAACCACATGCATGCAATTATTAAATTTTTTTGTATTTTAATTAAATATTTTAATTGCTTAAATTAATTATGTGGCGCATATTTGCATGTTTAAAATATATTTTTCCACATGTTGCAAAAAAAATGTATTTTTAGGAATATTCAAGCGACGATCGAGGAACGGGGACCGAGGGCTGAAGAAAACGTAAAATATTTTTATTAAATAATTATTTTTAATTATTTAAAAGATGGTCGATATTTTTTAGTATTTTTGTGAAATTAAGGCTTTTGAGGTGATTTTATACGCCGGGGCGTAAATTTTATCGGTGTTGGTTTTTCAACTAAAATACGAGCTTTTTGGCAAGCCGGCTAATAAATTCACATATTTAATTAAAGAAAAACTTTGGTATTATTTTATTTAAATCCTAATTTAACTAATGGGCTTAATAAGCCTAAAGCCTACTTAGGGATTAAATTAGTATTTAAAGTGAAAAAAATTGCAAAACCTAGTCTACTTTGCACACAAAAAATCGGCCACACCCTTTTTAATTTCTGAAAAACACTCAAAAACACCACACACCACTCACGGCACCTTGAAGAAAATTTTGGAAGGGGTTTTTCGAAGGCATCAAGCCAAGAGCAAGCCATCGTCGCGTCCCGTTCTTCGTCGTCAACGTATATTCGAGCGTATACTACGCAAAGGCACGCCTTAATCTTCCTTTTCTCATCCATCATGTCATAATATGTTTTTAAAAGTTTTTTTTATGAAACATGAAAAACCGAAGTTGCTGCCTTTGTTTTTCTCTTTTGCATGTACTAAGGGGCTGCCATGATGTCTAAGCATGCTTAAGCATAACTTTGGTATGTATTGAAGTCCCCCACACCACGCAATACTTGACAGAAACAAAGAAAAGAGAAGCAAGAATAGGCTGAACCCGAGAACCTGCTGTCATGGGTTTTGGGGTTCGGTTTTCATGAGGGAAAGGGGCGGCTTGGTCTTGGCCTGGTCTAGCACTCGGCCAAGGTCCGTCATGGGTTAGGGGGAGAGTCCTAGCCAAGCTAGGACTCGAGTTAAGGGCTGGGGAAGAGTCCTAGCCATGCTAGGACTCTACCCGAGAAACATGCAGCAGGGCGTGCAGGGTTGCGCAGCTTGCAGGGAAGGGAAGGCAGGTTCCAGGGCTCGTGGGTTAGGCTAGGGTGACTCACTAAGGTCCTAGGAAGGTGCACTAGGGGTTGGTTTGGGTGCTGGGTCGACGGCTAAGTCCCTAAGTGCACAAAACTTGAGTCCACACAAAGTGCAACTCTCGGCTAGAGTAAGGGCAATGTATGGGACATTCGTTTTTGTGTTTTGGGTTGGTGTTTTGGCGAAATTAGGGTCCAGTAGGGTACTTTGGGTTGTTGGGCGCGTTTTGGCTCGACATGGTTCGGGGGTAACTCGTAAAAATCAAAAGTTGGCTCGGGGTCGAAGTTTAGGTGTCAAATAGGGTTTTTAAAATAAGAAAATTTGGAAACGGCTCACGGGGGTCGAGTCGTGGTCCATAAGGACTAAAATAATATAAAAAGACTAAATTTAGAATTTAGGAATTTTATATTAAAGTTTGGGATTTTTCGGGATTAAAACACCTTCAAAACAATTAATTAAAGATAAATGAAAAAGTCTAAGTTTTAAGCCAAATAAAATTATGGGAAAATTAATTTAGGCTTAAATAATTATTTGGGACATGTTAGAGTAATGAAATCAAGGAAAAAGTCGAAATCGTAAAATGTCGAGTCCAGGGGTAAAACGGTCTTTTTACACCTAGAAATTAGTAAAGGTCATGGCAGTGCCCTAAATGCTGTTTTTATGATATTATGATTATTTTTAACTGTTTATGATGTATCCATGATTAAATTATGATTTTTAAAATGTCTATTTGATTTTTATGATTTATGGAAGACATTTAAAATACATGTTGCATGCTTGGTTTCAAAATGAAAAATGCAAATATTATTCACGATTTTTCTAAAGTGATGTGAATGAAAAATGTTGAAGGAAGTGAAGTGGTTGTGACTAATTCGTTAATGATGGCGACGTCGTGAGGGTGATGGTCCCAGTGGGAGCCCGACAATCGTGTTTCCATTATTGCGAATATGAGGTTATGAGGATATGAGGTTTGAGGTAAGAATGGGAATGTCGTGAGGGGAGAAGGCCCCAGAGGGAGCCTATTTATGGGAGAAGGCCCCAGAGAGAGCCCCGACAATCGTATTTCTATTCGATCATGATAGGCCATGGCTCAGTTGACCGGTGAGAGTGTCGCTGATGTCCCCGCCGCCCAGTACTGTGGTTATATGTAGATGGATCCATCGATTTTCATGTCATGTTGAGGAAAGTCACAATTAACAATCTGAATTCAACAAAGGAAAAAAAGAAAATGTTAAGGTTTATGTTTGCATGTCATGTTGAGGAAAAGGAAATTCATGTTTGCATGTATGAAAATGTTTATGTTTAAAGTTTAATGCATCATGAAAATGTTTATGTTTATGCATCTTCATGAAGACGATATTTTAAGTACAAGTATTTTTCACCTGTTATATGTTGACTGTATTAAGTATTACTTGCTATAAAGAAGATGGTGTGTTGAGTCTTTAGACTCACTATGTGTGATGGATGCAGGTGAGTTTGAGGGAGGACTTGACGGGTGATTTGACTGGACTGAAGGCGCACACAACCCGAGGACCTAGCGCTTCTACTTTTTCCGCATTATGACTTTTGACTCATGCTTTATGATTAAAGATTTTTAAGATTATTTATTTATGCATTTGAGGGATTTTTGAGAGGTTTAGTATGGGCTATTCTTTTCAAATTATTGCTTTTTAGGTTTGGTAAAACAGTAGACGATTTCATTTTATGACTAGTGTACTTGATTTTAAAAATGCTAGTGGGGGATGTTTTTATATGCAAAATATTTTATAAAAATATTTATATGTGAGGGCCGAAAATTAGAAAAAAAAAATTTCTAGTATTTTTAAAGCAATAAAGAGGACATGACGTTTCAGTTGGTATCAGAGCAAAGGTCATGTAAAGGGTTGTGCCACCATCAGCGCCGGGAAGATCAGTCGTCAAGCCTCAACTTGTAAGTTTACATGCTTTATATGATTTTATGATGTTATCTGCACGACGATATGAATTAAGAAATTATTTGTTTTCAACGCATGTTGGTTTGGTGGTGGAATTGGACGATGTTGATTTTTGGGTTTTAGTATTGACGTTTTACTTTTTGGGCTATAGGTTAATCGTGAATATTATGAATGCTTTATGGGACACATAGATTTTCTAAGAAAATATTTATGATTCAAGGTTACTAATCGAATTAATTTTTGGGAATTAGACGTAAGGAATAATGATTTAAGGATTTGCAACGACTTGGGAGTAAGAAAATGTATAAATTGGGATTTTAAGTTTTGGTGAAAGGTAAGATTGATTATGAGAATTGATTTTGGGTTAATAAGTTTAAAATTTTTGAAATTATGTTATGGGAAACCAATAGAAGGAAATTAAGAATGCCAAAAATTTATGGGTTAATTGTAGGAATTTTCGAAATTAAGGATCAATTAGGATAATTTTTGAGGAAATTATGAATTTATTTTGCAATTTCTAAGAAACTTGGGGACTAGTTTAGCAATAAGCGATAATTGAATGGGTTAAATGAGAAGAATTTTGAGGATTTAGACTTTTTAAGAATATTTGAAAACTTGGGATATCTTGGATATAGTGTTATAAGGAATGTTAATCAAAGGTTTTTAAGGATGAATTGATATTAGGCTTGAAAAATCTAAGCGTTAGCAGATGCGTTTGGGGATTTAAGATTGAAATATGATAAGTTAATGAACATTTTGGGTATAAATTAAGGAAAGTAAGATACGATAAGTATGTACATCCATCATTTGATATTGGGAATTGTAAGAAAAATTAAAATTCGATGTTATAATATTAATAGCACTAAGTGATTATGGGTCTTTTTAAGTTGCGATTTGAAAATAAGGATTTAGAAGGAAAAATTAATTGGGAATCAAGGAGACGTAAAGACATTCTATAACTTAAGTTTGATCAGAGTAGCGCAGCGGAAGCGTGGATTTTTGGGATACTAGAACTAAGTCTAAACTTTGGGTTATTAAGGATAAGCGAATTTCGAGGACGAAATTCAATCTAAGGGGGGAAGATTGTAACGCCCCGAAAATTTAAAGGTCCACGCGAACCACATGCATGCAATTATTAAATTTTCTTGTATTTTAATTAAATATTTTAATTGCATAAATTAATTATGTGACGCATATTTGCATGATTAAAATATATTTTTCTATATGTTGCAAAAAAAATGTATTTTTAGGAATATTCAAGCGACGATCGAGGAACGGGGACCGAGGGCTGTAGAAAACGTAAAATATTTTTATTAAATAATTATTTTTAATTATTTAAAAGATGGTCGATACTTTTTAGTATTTTTGTGAAATTAAGGGTTTTGAGGTGATTTTATACGCCGGAGCGTAAATTTTATCGGTGTTGGTTTTTCAACTAAAATACGAGCATTTTGGCAACCCGCCTATAAATTCACATATTTAATTAAAGAAAAACTTTAGTATTATTTTATTTAAATCCTAATTTAACTAATGTGCTTAATTTTATGGCTTAATAGGCCTAAAGCCTACTTATGGATTAAATTAGTATTTAAAGTGAAAAAAATTGCAAAACCTAGTCTACTTTGCACACAAAAAATCGGCCACACCCTTTTTAATTTCTGAAAAACACTCTCAAACACCACACACAACTCACGGCACCTTGAAGAAAATTTTGGAAGGGGTTTTTCGAAGGCATCAAGCCAAGAACAAGCCATCGTCGCGTCCCGTTCTTCGTCGTCAACGTATATTCGAGCGTATACTACGCAAAGGCACGCCTTAATCTGCCTTTTCTCATCCATCATGTCATAATATGTTTTTAAAAGTTTTTTTTTATGAAACATGAAAAACCGAAGTTGCTGCCTTTGTTTTTCTCTTTTGCATGTAACTAAGGGGCTGCCATGATGTCTAAGCATGCTTAAGCATAACTTTGGTATGTATTGAAGTCCCCCACACCACGCAATACTTGACAGAAACAAAGAAAAGAGAAGCAAGAATAGGCCGAACTAGAGAACCTGCTGTCATGGGTTTTGGGGTTCGGTTTTCATGAGAGAAAGGGGCGGCTTGGTCTTGGCCTGGTCTAGTACTCAGCCAAGGTCCGTCATGGGTCAGGGGGAGAGTCATAGCCAAGCTAGGACTCGAGTTAAGGGCTGGGGAAGAGTCCTAGCCATGCTAGGACTCTACCCGAGAAACATGCAGTAGGGCGTGCAGGGTTGCGCGGCTTGTAGGGAAGGGAAGGCAGGTTCCAGGGCTCGTGGGTTAGGCTAGGGTGACTCACTAAGGTCCTAGGAAGGTGCACTGGGGGTTGGTTTGGGTGCTGGGTCGATGGCTAAGTCCCTAAGTGCACGAAACTTGAGTCCACACAAAGTGCAACTCTCGGCTAGAGTGAGAGCAATGTAGGGGACATTCGTTTTTGTGTTTTGGGTTGGTGTTTTGGTGAACTTAGGGTCCAGTAGGGTACTTTGGGTTGTTGGGCGCGTTTTGGCTCGACATGGTTCGGGGGTAACTCGTAAAAATCAAAAGTTGGTTCGGGGTCGAAGTTTAGGTGTCAAATAGGGTTTTTAAAATAAGAAAATTTGGAAACGGCTCACAGGGGTCGAGTCGTGGTCCATAAGGGCTAAAATATTATAAAAGACTAAATTTAGAATTTAGGAATTTTATATTAAAGTTTGGGATTTTTCGGGATTAAAACACCTTCAAAACAATTAATTAAAGATAAATGAAAAAGTCTAAGTTTTAAGCCAAATAAAATTATGGGAAAATTAATTTAGGCTTAAATAATTATTTGGGACATGTTAGAGTGATGAAATCTAGGAAAAAGTCGAAATCGTAAAATGTCGAGTCCAGGGGTAAAACGATCTTTTTACACCTAGAAATTAGTAAAGGTCATGGCAGTGCCCTAAATGCTGTTTTTATGATATTATGATTATTTTTAACTATTTATGATTTATCCATGATTAAATTATGATTTTTAAAATGTCTATTTGATTTTTATGATTTATGGAAGACATTTAAAATACATGTTGCATGCTTGGTTTCAAAATGAAAAATGCAAATACTATTCATGATTTTTCTAAAGTGATGTGAATGAAAAATGTTGAAGGAAATGAAGTGGTTGTGACTAATTCGTTAATGATGGCGACGTCGTGAGGGTGATGGTCCCAGTGGGAGCCCGACGATCGTGTTTCCATTATTGCGAATATGAGGTTATGAGGATATGAGGTAAGAATGGGAATGTCGTGAGGGGAGAAGGCCCCAGAGGGAACCTATTTATGGGAGAAGGCCCCAGAGGGAGCCCCGACGATCGTATTTCTATTCGATCATGATAGGCCAAGGCTCAGTTGACCGGTGAGAGTGTCGCTGATGTCCCCGCCGCCCAGTACTGTGGTTATATGTACATGGATCCATCGATTTTCATGTCATGTTGAGAAAAGTCACAATTAACGATCTGAATTCAACAAAGGAAAAAAATGAAATGTTAAGGTTTATGTTTGCATGTCATGTTGAGGAAAAGGAAATTCATGTTTGCATGTCATGAAAATGTTTATGTTTAAAGTTTTATGCATCATGAAAATGTTTACGAAAATGTTTATGTTTATGCATCTTCATGAAAACGATATTTTAAGTACAAGTATTTTTACCGTTATATGCTGACTGTATTACGTATTACTTGCTATAAAGATGATGGTATGTTGAGTCTTTAGACTCACTAGGTGTGATGGATGCAGGTGAGTTTGAGGGAGGACTTGACAGGTGATTTGACTGGACTGAAGGCGCACACAACCCGAGGACCAGCGATTCTACTTTTTTCGCATTATGACTTTTGACTCATGCTTTATGATTAAAGATTTTTTAGATTATTTATTTATGCATTTGAGGGATTTTTGAGAGGTTTAGTATGGGCTATTCTTTTCAAATTATTGCTTTTTAGGTTTGGTAAAACAGTAGACGATTTCATTTTATGACTAGTGCACTTGATTTTAAAAATGCTAGTGGGGGATGTTTTTATATGCAAAATATTTTATAAAAATATTTATATGTGAGGGCCGAAAATTAGAAAAAAATTTTTTTTAGTATTTTTAAAGTAATAAAGAGGACAGGACGTTTCATATATATTGACATTGATTTTGATTTATAGCCTCTTTTAAATGTTTAGAGTTATATCCTAATTTATTTATGTATTAAGCATGATTGAAAGAATATGCTATATATGAATTATAAATGGTGAAGAGCTACAGATCCAACATTCCTACCAAGTGTTTTACAAAATGTCGACGACGTTTATGACATAAATGATTATACGTTAACATGATGGTAAATACCTGAAAGATGAAAAAGCCACAACGCATGAACATGATAGAAAAGCCACAAAATATATTAGATTGGCCAAATAAATGTACAATGACATGAATTAAAATGTAATGATTAGTATGATAACACGAAATGAATCAAGTTATGTAAACCATTTATTCTATATTTCACAATATCGTCTTTCATGTATTGATGGTTTAAAGATTAGGTTACCTTATGCATCTTGTTTGTATATAAATTCCACTTGCTGAGTTTTCAAACTCATTCTTTTAGTTCCATTCGGTGCATAAATATTATTACGTTGTCGGTTTGTCGGATGTGTCATGATATTTGTTTAATAATTATTTTTTTTATATGTGTATGAGTTTTAATGTGGAGTTTTAATAAATGTTATATGCTTTTATGTCTAGAAGATGTAAATTAAAATCTCATGTAAATACAAGTACTGAAATTTTTTTTTATACAAATACTGAATTTTTTTTTTTTTTTGATATGTATAAGCGTTGAATGGATTTGAAAAATATATATTGTATTGGATCATTGGTCTTATCCTTGAATTGTGATAGGTGGTTTGTTGATTTTACAGGGAAACGCCGTCTAATGTTTTAAGAAACTCAACCCTTCATGTTATATTTTACTATACAGTTATGTGACGTTTAGTGCTAAAATACAATTGAATTTTTTTAAAAAAGTATAGGCCTTGGCCGAAATATATATATAAATTCTTCCCACTCGATTTACCAAACAATTGAATAAAATAACTATGGTTAAAAATACAAAAATGTAATCGACTGAAATGTTTGGAACGTCCCGAAAATTTTAAGATCAACGTGAACCACATGCAAGAAAGTTATTAAATTTTTTATGTATTTTAATTAAATGCTTTTAATTGCATGAATTAAATATAGTGGGCATGTTTACACATTTAAAATGTATTTTTCTAAATGAATGCATAAAACTATATTTTTATAGGTTATTGGATATGCGATCGAGGAACGGAGACCGATGGCTGAAAAATGGAAAATATTTTTACTAAATAATTGTTTTTAATTATTTAAAATAAGTTTGATGCTTGATGTTATTTATGAAACTAAGGAGTTTTGAGGTGATTTTATACGTCGAGACATAATTTTTATCAGTATTTCTGAAACTAAGGAGTTTTGAGGTGATTTTATACGCCGAGACATAATTTTTATCAGTATTCGATTTTGAACAAAAATATGAACTTTATGAGAACTCGGCAAATATTTTCAAAACTTTTTCTAAATAAATATTTTAAATAATACTAAAGGGCTTAATGGGTCTAATATACCTTGATTAATGAGCCTAGGCATGCACTTCATGTAACGTCCCGAAAATTTAAAGGTCCACGCGAACCACATTCACGCAAGTTATCTAATTCCTGTGCATTTTAATTAATTGTTTTAATTGCATAAATTAAATATGTTGTGCATGTTGACATGTTTAAAATATACTTTTCTGCATGGATGAATTAAAATGTATTTTTAAAGATTATTCGAGTTGCGATCGAGGAACAGAGACCGATGGCTGAAAAATGGAAAATAATTTTATTAAACAATTTTTTAATTATTTAAAATATGAGTGATGCTTTTCCATATATTTGAAAATAAGGAGTTTTCGAGGATATTTTATACGCCGCGACGTAATTTTTATCGGTGTTGGATTTTCAACAAAAATACGAACGTGTTGGAAACCCGAATAATAAATTCACAAACTTTTCTACTCAAAATAATTTTCAGTATTTTAATTTAAAAATAATGGGCTAAATGGATCTAATTAACTCCACTAATGGGCCTAAGCTTGTTTAGTGATTAATTAACTGTATTTAAAACAAAAACCTACCCTAAATCCCATTAAACCCCACGCCCACCCTCTTATCAAATTACAAATTCTCCCAACTCATTCTACACGACACACACATCATATCATAAAGGATTTTCGAAGCTCTCAAAGGAAAAATCAAGCAAAGGCCCTCCTCGTCATCGTTCTTCAATCGCCAACGTTAAATCATGCGTTAAATACGCAAAGGCACGCCATATTTTTTTCCTTCAAACATATATCACACCATAGTATTTATTTGATCATGTTTTTCTATTAAAACAACCACACATCTTAATATTTTCGCACATGCATCTTATGTGGTTTTAAAACATGTATTTTGATATCAAAAACCATGAAATTCTTGTTCCTAAGGGGCTGTCATGATTAGGATGTGTTAGGGTCATGTTTTACACAAGTTTAAGGGGTCCTAGAACACCCCAAAAAGCTGCACAAGAAATAGAAACAAGTTGGGATCAGGTTGCTGTCATGGGGTTTTGAAGGGCTCGGTTTTGGTCATGGGGGCTTGGCTTGGTCTCGGCTTGGGGCCAGGGCTAGCTAGGGTCAGGTATGAGTCAAGGGAAGTGTTCTAGCCACGCTAGGACTCGAGCACCAGGGGCTAGGAGGAGTCCTAGCGAGAGCCAACAAGATGGAGCGCAGGTTGTAGCTTGTGCAGGGAAGAGAGGGCTCGGTCAGGGGGCTTTGGGCTGGGCTAGGTTATGTCCTTAGGGTCCCTAGATTGTGTGGGCAGGGGCTGGTGCAGCTTGGTTGGCTGCTGGATTGAGAAAACACGAGGTGACCATGGAGTGGCGCAGCTACTGGTTTCTGCAACAGGTGGCTCGCTGCTCGGGTCCAGGGGCTTGGGCTTGTCAGGGCTGGGTCTGGGCATGGTCAGGGATGGTTAGGGTCATGAGGGATCAAGTGGTTCTGTAACGCCCCGAAAATTTAAAGGTCCACGCGAACCACATGCATGCAATTATTAAATTCTTTGTCTATTTTAATTGCATAAATTAATTATGTGGTGCATATTTGCATTTTTAAAATATATTTTTCTATATGGTTGCATAAAGCTATATTTTTAAGGATTATTCAAGTTGCGATCGATGAACGGAGACCGAGGTCTGAAAAAACGTAAAATGTTTTTATTAAATAATTTTTTTTAGTTATTTAAAATATAATTGTGGGTTTTTCTTATTTTTGAAAATAAGGGTTTTGATGTGATTTTATACTCCGGGACATAAATTTTATCGATGTTGGTTTTTCAATAAAAATACGAACTTTTTGGGAACCCGGCTAATAAATTCACAAACTTATTTAAACAAAACTATTTTAATATTTTAATTATATCCTAAACATGAACTAATGGGCTTAAACTTATGCTTAATAGGCCTAAAGCTTTGATTAGTGAATTGATTAGTATATAATATGTAAAACACACCCTAAACCCTACACAATACCCACGCCACTTTTCAGAATTTGGCACCCCAATATCCTTCAAAAACACGGCACACACCTTGACTATTTTGTGAAGAAAAATCGAGAGTTTTCATGGAGGAATTCAAGCCAAAGGTCTTGCTCCGTTCTTCGCCAATCGTCAACGAATAATCGTCTGTTTAAAACGCAAAGGTACGCCATATTCTCCCTTTACTCATCATTCCTACCATAGTATTTATTTAAAATTGGATTGCATGAAAAATAAGTTGCACTTGGATGTATTTTCGTTTTTATGCAAAGATGAATTTTAAAGCATGTTGTTTTGATCCAAAATCATGATACAAGTGTGCATAAAGGGGCTGCCATGTATAGGATTAAAAAGGGGCATGTTTTTACACGTTCTAAAGGTTCCTAGACACACACAAAACACTGCACATGATCAGGAATAAAAGCTGGGACCAGGTTGCTGTCATGGTGGTTGGAGGGGTTCAATTTTGTTCATGAGGGTTCAAGTGGTTAGCTAGGGACATGCTTGAGTCAGGGGAAAAGTCCTAGCCACTCTAGGACTCGGGACCAGGGGCTGGGGAGGAGTCCTGGCTAGATAGGACTCCACCCGAGAACTAGAAGGGAGGTAGCACAGGGTTTCAGCTTGTGCAGGGAAGAAGAGGCTCGGCCAGGGGGCTAAGGGCTAGGCTAGGTCGGCTCTTTAGAGTCCTAGGAGGGTGCTTAAGGGCCTGGGCAGGGGTTGTGGCAGCTTGGTTGGCTGCTGGTTCAAGAAAACGTGAGGAAGCACCTAGCAGCAAGGTGCACGCGAGGCTGCTGTTTCGTTCAGGAAGATTGCTGCTCGCGTCCAGGGCTTGGGTTGGTCGGGGTGTGGTCTGGGAGTGGTCTAAGGAAGGTTAGGGTCATGAGGGTTCAAGTGGTTAAGGGCTGGAAGGGGTCCTAGTCTGGATAGGAGTCCTAAGGTCCCTAGGATACACATGCAGAATATTGGGTCGACTTTCAGGAGGTTTTGAGCAAGCCAGGGCTAGTTTTTTGGGCTAGGCTTGGTCAGTAGGGTCCCTAGATGGGTTGGCTTGGGTTTGGCTCGAGCGGGGCTCGAGTAAATTAGGAGATGACTCGGTGTGTTCGATAAGGTGTCAAAAACAAAATTAAAAGGCTAAAATTGAATCCATGGGTCCACGGGGTGGCTCATGTCTTGGAAGGGTAGAATAAATCTTAAAAATGCTATGTTTAATGTTTGGGATCAAAATAACGAGTTTTGGATTTATCCGGGATTTAATCGTCGCACAAAATGCTAATTAAAGAATTAATTTAAACGCGTCGTTTTAAGCTTTATAAAATTATGGAAAATTATATTTAAGCTCAAATAATTATTAAAAGTCTAAGTTTTGAATTTGGGAATTTTATATTCAGGTTTGGTTTAATTCGGGATTAAAACGCATTAATATGCACATTTAAAGATTAATTTAAAGGTCATCGATTTAAGCTAAATAAAAATATGAGAAAATTCATGTAAGCTTTAAATAATTATTTGGGACATGTTAGAGTCAATAGAATTAAGAAAAAGTAAAAAAACGTGAAATTTTACGTCCAGGGGTAAAACGGTCATTTTACACCTAGAAATTAGTAAACGTCATGGCAGTGTCCCGATTGCTGTTTTATATGTTAATATGATTATTTTCAATGATTTTGGATGTTTATATATTTTTATATGTTAATATGTCAATTTTAAATGTTTATGAATTTTTAAGATGTTAATATGTTTATTTTTAATGTTTATGGATTTTTAATATGTTAAAATGTTATTCTAAATGTTTATAGATGTTTTTATGATTTAATATGTTAAAACAAATAAGCAACGTTTCAGTTGATATCAGAGCATTGGCTCTGTAATGGGTTGTGCCGCCATCAGTGCTGGGAAGCTCAGTCGTCAAGCCTCAATTTGTAAGTTTTACATGCTTTATATGATTTTATGATGTTACCTGCATAAGTACATGAATTAAATGTTCACGTCTCATGTTTAATAGCTTTATGATAATATATGATTTATATGCTTTATAATTTTTATACGTGATACGATATGAAATAAGAAATTATTTGATTTCAACGCATGTTGGCTTTGTGGTGGAATTGGACTATGTTGATATTTTAGGTTTTAGTACTGATGTTCTACTTTTTGGGCCATAAGTTAAACGTGAATTTTATAAATGCTTTTGGGACACGTAGATTTTCTAAGAAAATATTTATGATTCGTGGTTACTAGTTGAATTAATTTTTGGGAATTACTCATAAGTAATAATTATTCGAGGATTGCAATGAATTTTGGAATATAAAAATGTATAAATTGGGATTTTAAGTTTTGATGGAAGTGTAATATGGGTTATGAGAATTGATTTTTGGGTGAATAAGTTTAAGTTTTTGAAATTATGTTATGGGAAACCTGTAGAAGGAAAATAAGAACGCTAAGAATTTATGGGTTAATTGTGGAATTTTCGAAATTTAGAACCAATTGGATAATTTTTGAGGAAATTAAGAATTTATTTTGCTATTTTTAAGGAATTTGGGGACTAGTTTAGCAATAAGAAAGAATTGAATGAGTTAAATAATAAGAATCTTGATGATGTAGACTTTTAAGAATATTTAGAACCTTGAGATCTCTTGGTTTTAATGTTATAAGGAATGTTAACCAAGGGTTTTAAGGATGAAACAATATTAGGCTTGAAAAATCTAAGCGTTAGCGGATACGTTTGGGATTTTAAGGTTGAAATATGATAAGTTGATGAATATTTTGGTCATAATATAAGGAAAGTAATATACGATATGTATGGTCATCCATCTTTTAATATTGGAAATTGTAAGAAAGTTGAAATTCGAGGTTATAATAGTAATATACTAATTCATTTTAGTCGTTCTAAGTTGCGATTTGAAAATAAGGATTTAGAAGGAAAATTTAATTGGGCTCAAGGAGACGTAAGGACATTCTAGAGTTTAAGTTATATCAGAGTAGCGCAGCTGAAGCGTGGATTTTTGGGATACTAGAACTAAGTCTAAACTTTTGATTATAGGGGATAAGCGAATTTCGAGGACGAAATTCAATTTAAGGGGGGAAGATTGTAATGCCCCGAAAATTTAAAGGTCCACGAGAACCACATGCATGCAATTATTAAATTCTTGTTTATTTTAATTAAATATTTTAATTGCATAAATTAATTATGTGGTGCATATTTGCATTTTTAAAATATATTTTTCTACATGGTTGCATAAAACTATATTTTTAAGGATTATTCAAGTTGCGATCGAAGAACGTAGATCGAGGGCTGAAAAAACGTAAAATGTTTTAATTAAATAATTGTTTTTAATTATTTAAAATATGATTGTGGGTTTTTCTTATTTTTGAAAATAAGGAGTTTTGAGGTGATTTTATACGCCGAGAAGTAAATTTTATCGGTGTCGGTTTTCCAACAAAAATACGAACTTTATGGGAACCCGGCTAATAAATTCACAAACTTATTTAGACAAAACTATTTTAATATTTTAATTAAATCCTAATCAAGCACTAATGGGCCTAAAGCCTTGATTAGTGAATTTATTAGTATATAATATGTAAAACACACCCTAAACCCTACACAATACCCACGCCACTTTTCAGAATTTGGCACCCCAAAATCCTTCAAACACATGGCACACACCTTCACTATTTTGTGAAGAAAAATCGAGAGTTTGCAAGGAGGAATTCAAGCCAAAGGTCTTGCTCCGTTCTTCGCCAATCGTCAACGAATAATCGTGTGTTTAAAACGCAAAGGACACGCCATATTCTCCCTTTACTCATCATTCACACCATAGTATTTATTTAAAATTGATTACATGAAAAATAAGTTGCACTTGGATGTATTTTCGTTTTTATGCAAAGATGAATTTTAAAGCATGTTGTTTTGATCCAAAATCATGATACAAGTGCGGATAAAGGGGCTGCCATGTATAAGATTAAAAAGGGGCATGTTTTTACACGTTCTAAAGGTTCCTAGACACACACAAAACACTGCACATGATCAGGAATAAAAGCTGGGACCAGGTTGCTGTCATGGTGGTTGGAGGGGTTTGATTTTGGTCATGAGAGCTTGGCTTGGGTTCGGCTTGGGACCATGGCTAGCTAGGGACGTCGGTTGAGTTAGGGGAAGAGTCCTAACCACTCTAGAACTCGGGACCAGGGGCTGTCGAGGAGTCCTAGCAAGCTAGGACTCCACCCGACAACTAGAAGGGAGGTAGCGCAGGGTTTCCGCTTGTGCAGGGAAGAAGAGGCTAGGCCAGGGGGCTAGGGCTGGGCTAGGTCGATTCTTTAGAGTCCTAGGAGGGTGATTAAGGGCCTGGGCAGGGGTTGTGGCGGCTTGGTTTGCTGCTGGTTCAAGAAAACGTGAGGAAACACCTAGCAGCAAGGTGCACGCGAGGCTGCTGTTTCATTCAGGAAGATTCCTACTCGCGTCCAGGGCTTGGGTTGGTCGGGGTGTGGTCTGGACGTGGTCTAGGGAAGGTTAGGGTCATGAGGGTTCAAGTGGTTATGGGCTGGAAGGGGTCCTAGTCTGGATAGGAGTCCTAAGGTCCCTAGGATACACATTCAGAATATTGGGTCAACTTTCAGGAGGTTTTGAGCAGGCCAGGGCTGGTTTTTCGGGCTGGGCTTGGTCAGTAGGGTCCCTAGATAGGTTGGCTCGGGTTTGGTTTTAGGTGGCTCGAGCGGGGCATGAGTAAATTAGGAGATGGCTCGATGTGTTCGATAAGGTGTCAAAAACGAAAATTAAAAGGCTAAAATTGAATCCATTTGTCCACGGGGGTATCTCATGTCTTTGAATGGTAGAATAAACCTTAAAAATGCTATGTGTAAAGTTTGGGATCAAAATAACCGAGTTTTGGATTTATCCGGGATTTAATCGTCGCACGAAACGTTAATTAATGAATTAATTTAAATGCATCGTTTTAAGCTTTATATAATTATGAAAAATTATGTTTAAGCTCAAATAATTATTAAAAGTCTAAGTTTTGAATTCGGGAATTTTATATTAAGGTTTGGTTTAATTCGGGATTATAACGCATTTATGTCACATTTAAAGATTAATTTAAAAGTCCTCGATTAAGCTAAATAAAAATATGAGAAAATTCTTGTAAGCTTAAATAACTATTTGGAACATGTTAGAGTCAATGGAATTAATAAAAAGTCAAAAACGTGAAATTTTACGTCCAGGGGTAAAACAGTCATTTTACACCTAGAAATTAGTAAACGTAATGGCAATGTCATGAATACTGTTTTATATGCTAATATGATTATTTTCAATGATTATGGATGTTTATTAATTTTTATATGTTAATATGTCAATTTTAAATGTTTATGAATTTTTAAGATGTTAATATGTTTATTTTTAATGTTTATGGAATTTTAATATGTTAAAATGTTATTCTAAATATTTATAGATGTTTTTATGATTTAATATGTCAAATGAATAAGTAGACGTTTCAGGTTCAGGGCTGGAAGGGTCCTAGTCTAGATAGGATTCATAAGGCGCTTAGGATACTGACACACAACACGTACAGAATTTGGGGTCAAGTTCCATCATGGTTTGAGCGAGCTAGGGGCTGGTTCTTTGGGCTGGGCTTGGTCAGTAAGGTCCCTAGGTGGGTTAACTAGGGTTCGGCTTGAGGTGGCTTGGGCGTGGCTCGAGTAAATTGGGAGATGGCTCGGGTGGTTCGATAAGGTGTCAATTTCGAATTATTAATAAGTAAAATTAGAACCATGGGTCCACGGGTGTGGTTCATCACTCACAAAGGTAGAATAAATAATAAAAATATTATGTTTAAAATTTGGGATCAAAATAATAAGTTTTGAATTTATCCGGGATTTAATCGCCGCACGAAATGTTAATTACAGAATTAATTGAAACGCCTAGTTTTTAGCGGAATAAAATTATATTTTAGCTCAAATAGTTATGATAAGTCTTAGTTTTTAATTTGAGAATTTTATATTAAGGTTTGGTTTAATTCGGGATTAAAACGCAATAATATGTTATATTTAAAGAATAATTTAAAAGTCCTCGATTTAAGCTAAATAAAAATATGAAAAAATTATTGTAAGCTTAAATAATTATTTGGGACATGTTAGAGTCAATAGAATTAAAAAATGTCAAAAACATAAAATTTTACGTCTAGGGGAAAAACGGTAATTTTATACCCGAAAATTAGTAAACGTCATGACAGTGTTTTGATTGCTGTTTTATATGTTAATATGATTATTTTAAATTTTCATGGATATTTATATGTTAAAATGTTATTTTTAAAATGTTTATGGAGTTTATGATTTAATATGGACATTTAAAAGATATGTTGCATGCTTGGTTTAAAAAGAAAAATGTTATATGCATGGTTAAATTTTATAAAGTGATGATAATATGAAACGTTGAAGGAAGTGAAGTAATTGTGACTGATACGATGATATGTTGGAGGTATCGTGAGGGTGACGGTCCCTAGTGGGAGTCCGACGATCGTATTTCCGTGGATACGAATATGTATATGATGATATGTTAATACGTAAGGCCAAGGCTCAGTTGACCGGTGAGAGTGTTGTTGATGTCCCTGCCGCCCAGTACTGTGGTTACATTTAGATGGATCCATCGCCCAACACATAGACGTAGATGAACGCGAAAGTCACAATTAACGATCTGAATTCAACGAAAAGAAAAAAAGAATACATATATGTTAATGATAATATGTATATGAATATGTTGAAGATGGTATGAAAATGTTTACGAAAATGTTTATGAAAAAGTTTATGAAAAAGTTTATGTTTGAAGTCTATACATGTCATGAAAATGTTATTTTTACGTAAAAGTATTTTCACTGTTGCTTGTGGATTTATACGTATTATTTTGTATAAAAAATATGATGAGTTGAGTCTTTAGACTCACTAGGTGTGATATATGCAGGTGAGTGTGATAATATTATTGAGGGAGGATTGGATGGTTCACTTTGCTGGACTGAAGGTGCACATAACCCGATGACCGATGCTAGTTTTTCGCACTAGTTATGATTTATGATTTTAGGTGATGTTAAAGATATTTTTACGACGATTTATTTATAATTGGTTTTTGAGTGGTTATAGTATGTGCTATACTTTTCAAATAATGTTTTTAAGTTTGGTAAAACGATTGACGATTTTATGTTTTGAGATATTTTCTGTGATTTTCAAATTCTAGTTGATTGTTTTATTTTAAAAAAATGATGTCAAGGTATTTTAAAGTAGTTATATGTATATTTTGAAATATGGAGATTAAGGAGGAAAAAAAATTTATAACACGTTTTAAAAAAACAAGTAGCAGACGTTTCAGTTGGTATCAGAGCAATGATTCTGTAAAGGGTTGTGCCACCATCAGCGCCAGAAATATCAGTCGTCAAGCCTCAATCTGTAAGTTTACATGCTTTATATGATATATATGTTGTTACATGCATGACTACATGAATTATATGCTTACGTCACATGTTTAGTAGTATTATGAGGATATATGATTTATATGCTCTAAAATTTTTATACGTGATACGATATGAAATAAGAAATTATTTGATTTCAACGCATGTTGGCTTTGTGGTGGAATTGAAATATGTTGAATTTTGGGTTTTAGTATTGACGTTCTATTTTTGGGTCATAAGTTAAACACAAATATTATGAATGCTTTTGGGACATGTAGATTTTCTAAGAAAATATTTATGATTCGTGGTTACTAGTTGAATTAATTTTGGGAATTAGACGTAATGAATAATGATTCGAAGACTGCGATGATCTTTGGAAGTAAGAAAATGTATAAATCGGGATTTTATGTTTTGATGAAAGGTAAGATTGGTTATGAGAATTGATTTTTGGGTAAATAAGTTTAAACTTATCGAAATTTATGTTATGGGAAACCCATTGAAGGGAATTAAGAATGCCAATAACTTATGGATTAATCATAGGATTTTCGAAATTAAGGACCAATCGGATAATTTTTGGGGAAATTAAGAATTTATTTTGCGATTGTTAAAGAATTTGGGGACTAGTTTAGCCATAAGTGAGAAATGAATGGTTTTAATGATAAGAATTTTCGCTGATTTAGGCTTGAAGAAATATTTAGAACCTTGGGATATCTTGGTTATAAGGAATGTTAATCAAGTGTATTATTGAATGAATCAATATTAAGCTTGAAAATTCAAGAATTTGTAGGTGTGTTTGGGATTTTAAAATTGAAATTTGATAGGTTGATGAACACTTTGGGTACAAAATAAGGAAAGTAATATACGATAAGTATGATCATAGATATTTTAATTTTGGGAATTGTAAGAAAAATTAAAATTCGAGGTTATAATAGACATCTCTAAGTCATTATGGGTCTTTTTAAGTTGCAATTCGCAAATAAGGATTTAGAAGGAAAATTTACTTGAGATCAAGGAGACGTAAGGACATTATAGAATTTAAGTTTTATCAGAGTAGCGCAGCGAAAGCTTGGATTTTTGGGATACTAGAACTAAGTCTTAACTTTTTATTATCGAGGATAAACGAATTTCGAGGACGAAATTCAATTTAAGGGGGAAGATTGTAACGGCCCGAAAATTTAAAGGTCCACGCGAACCACATGCACGCAAGTTATTAAAATTCATGTGAATTTTAATTAATCGTTTTAATTGAATAAATTAAATATGTTGTGCATGTTGACATGTTTAAAATATACTTTTCTGTATGGTTGCATTAAAATGTATTTTTAAAGGTTATTCGAGTTGCGATCGAGAAACGGAGACCGATGGATGAAAAATGGAAAATAATTTTATTAAACAATTGTTTTTAATTATTTAAAATATGAGTGATGATTTTTCATATTTTTGAAAATAACGAGTTTTTGAGATTATTTTATACGTCGGGACGTAATTTTTATCGATGTTGGATTTTCAACAAAAATACGAACGTATTAGCAACCCGGCTAATAAATTCACAAACTTTTCTACTCAAAATAATTTTTAGTATTTTAATTAAACACTAATGGACTAAATGAGTTTTATTAACTCTACTAATGGGCCTAAGCTTGTATAGTGATCTAATTAATTATATTTAAAACAAAAAACTACCCTAAATTCCATTAAACCCCACGCCCACCCTCCTATCAAATTAAAAATTCTCCCAACTCATTCTACACGACACACACATCATATTATAGCTGATTTTCGAAGATCTCAAAGGAAAAATCAAGCAAAGGCCCTCCAAGTCATCGTTCTTCAATCGCCAACGTTAAATCGTGCAGTTAAATACGCAAAGACACGCCATACTTCTTTCATTCAAACATATATCATACCATAATATTTATTTGATCATGTTTTTCCTATGAAAACAACCACATATCTTAATATTTCGCACATGCATCTTATGTGGTTTTAAAACATGTATTTTGATCTCAAAAACCATGAAATTCTTGTACCTAAGGGGCTTCCATGATTATGATGTGTTAGGGTCATGTTTTACACAAGTTTAAGGGGTCCTAGAACACCCCAAAAAGATGCACAAGAAATAGAAACAAGATGGGACCAGGTTTGCTCATGGAGTTTTGAAGGGCTCGGTTTTGGTCATGGGGGCTTGGCTTGGTCTCAGCTTTGGGCCAAGGCTAGCTAGGGTCAGAGATGAGTCAAGGGAAGAGTCCTAGCCATGCTAGGACTCGAGCACCAGGGGCTGGGAGGAGTCCCACACGAGAGCCAACATGATGGAGCACATGTTGTAGCTTGTACAGGGAAGAGAGGGCACAGTCAGGGGGCTTTGGGCTGGGCTAGGTCAGGTCCTTAGGGTCTAGGAGGGTCCGTAGATGGCCTGGGCAGGGGCTGGTGCGGCTTGGTTGGCTGGTGGATTGAGAAAACTCGAGGAGACCATGGAGTGGCGCAACTACTGGTTGCTGCAACAGGTGGCTTGCTGCTCATGTCCAGTGGCTTGGGCTGTTCAGGGCTAGGTCTAGGCATGGTCAGGGACGGTTAGGGTCATGAGGGGTCATGTGGTTCAGGGCTGGAAGGGTCCTAGTCTAGATAGGAGTCCTAAGGCCCCTAAGATACACACGCACAACACATGCATAATTTGGGGTCAAGTTCCAGCAGGGTTTGAGCGAGCTAGGAGCTGGTTCTTTGGGCTGTGCTTGGTCAGTAGGGTCCCTAGGTTGGTTGGCTAAGGTTTGGCTTGAGGCGGCTCGGGCGTGGCTCAAGTAAATTGGGAGATGGCTCAGGTGGTTCGATAAGGTGTCAATTTCGAATTATTAAGAAGTAAAATTAGAACCATGGGTCCACAGGTGTGTTTCATGGCACACAAGGGTAGAATAAATAATAAAAATCTTATGTTTAAAATTTGGGGTCAAAATAATAAGTTTTGGATTTATCCGAGATTTAATCGCCGCACGAAACGTTATATAAAAACTTATTGAAAGGCCTAGTTTTAAGCGGAATAAAATTATTAAAAAATATATTTAAGCTCAAATAATTATTATAAGTCTAAGTTTTTAATTTGAGAATTTTATATTAAGGTTTGGTTTAATTCGGGATTAAAAATATGAGAAAATTCATGTAAACTTAAATAATTATTTGGGACATGTTAGGGTCAATAGAATGAAGAAAATGTCAAAAACGTGAAATTTTATGTGTAGGGTAAAAACGGTAATTTTACACCCAAAATTAGTAAACGTCATGGCAGTGCTCTGATTGATGTTTTATATGTTAATATTATTATTTTAAATGTTCATGAATATTTATATGTTAAAATGTTATTTTTAAAATAATTTATGGATTTTATGATTTAATATGAACATTTAGAAGATATGTTGCATGCTTTGTTTAAAAAGAAAAACGTTATATGCATGGTTAAATTTTATAAAATGATGAGAATATGAAATGTTGAAGTAAGTGAAGTAATTGTGACTAATACGATGATATGTTGGAGATATCGTGAGTGTGACGGTCTCAGTGGGAGCCCGACGATAGTATTTTCGTGGATACAAATATGCTGATGTCCCTGCCGTCCAGTACTGTGGTTAATGTAGATTTATCCATCGCACAACATGTAGACGTAGATGAACACGAAAGTCACAATTAACGATCTGAATTCAACGAAAAGAAAAATGGATGTTGGAACTTTTCAAGTTCGCAATCTTGATTTTGATGATAACAAAACTTTTTAAATATGTTACTAATAATCTACCTTAGTGTGCAGCATCTAGGACCACTCACGAGCTGTTTACATCGCAAACTGAAGACCTAACTGATCGCACAAACTGAATCAGTCTAACTGTTACGTCAATTGAGAAATCCAGCTGATTGTCCAGTTGATAGGTGGTTCAGCAGGAGAACCTCAGAAGCCTGGCCAGCCGAAGGAGTGTTCAACTGATGAAGAAACCCAGCTGATCAGTCCAACTGAACAAGAGTGAAATAAGTTCAACTGACGAGTCAACTGATTTCACCAGCCCAACATAAGATCAGTTTAGCTGACCAGTTCAAAGCATCAGTCAGAATCTTTCAGTTATGGATGAAGACAAACTCTTTCACTGGAGTCCAGCTGTACGTTAAGCTACAAAGCCATTGTCTAGTACAAGAACAATAATGGACGTTGCATCAGAGCATTAAAGACAAAAAGGTTCAGAAGGACAGTCGAAAAGTCGAGACATAAAGTCCAAGAAAGGAATTGAAGATGCAAGGGATACAATAAATGAGTCTCACTGTACGTTCAGTTTTACCGCCTATATAAAGAGAATATCAGTGAAGACTCAAAAACATATAACAAGAAGAAGCTGAAGAAAAATAACGAGATTCAATACAAAAAGCTTCTTCAAGAGAAAAAAAGGGGACACACATTGCACATCTGCTTTCAGAAGCATTCAGCCCAGAGGGACACTTTAACGTGTTATCTGCTTAGTTTAGAAGCTATTTTCCCTCAGTATGTGAGAACATCCTTGTTCATTTCTTACACACAAATTCTCTCAACCACTCAAATACAGTCTTGTACAAAGACGTTAAACTTGTGTATGTAGCCTTTGACACATAGACGTTAAAGAAATGTTGGCTGGAAGGTGCTGCCTTCAGTCGTAGCTAGGAGTTCAGTTTAGGAAGTAGTGTAAGTCCTAGCTGAGTGGGTTTGTACAAAGAGTTGTATAAATCAAAGTCTTCTAGTTAATCCTACCCGAGGTGGTAGAAGGGGTGACGTTGGAGCAATTGAAGTCTCCGAGCATCCATAAACATATCTTGTGTATTTAACTGATTAACTATTGTTTTAAACTGTTTGGATAAGTTAGAGTATCCATCAGTTCAGTTGTCACCATAACTGAACTGATGAATGTAAAAACTAATCTATCCTTTTTCGGTTATTCAGTTTTCATAAGTTAAGACGTTTTCTAATATAACAGTTTTCTTCACGAAGGAATAATTCGAGTTTCTTCGGCTTGGTTTTTAACCAAACTCGATTTAAGTCATCGGTGTTAATATTCTTAGAAAACGAGCTATTGCAGCTTATTGGAGAATATTTTGTTTGAAGCATCCGAAAGATGCTCATCAAACGAACCTTCAATTGGTATCAAAGCCGGTAGTTCTAAGAAGAACATTTTAAGAAAACTGTGTTTTAAAATTTATTACTTTAAAATAGTGTTAAAAGCTATTTAAAAGTATTTTATACTATTTTCAAAACTATTTGAAAATATTTATATGTCGCTCTTTAGTAAAGAGTTAAGAGGATTGGCTCTGCACCTAATGTTGTAGCCACTTATTTAGACACTTTGCTTAGGGGTTTTAATCAGCCTGCAGGGGAATGAGAATCACCTGCAAAGATGCACAGCTAAATTGCTCGTTGAACAAGTTTTCAGTTGCAGGCCTACTAGGTCAGCTGTTCTTCAGACGAAACTCATCCATGCTGGGACGTTGGTTGATTAAATCACCAGTTGTATTCTAGTTGAGCCTAGTTAGAGTCTGCTCGTCCAGTTAGTGTGCGAATAAGTCAAGTTCTAGATGTTTAACTCGTTTCTCTAGCAAATTGAACTCACAACCGATGCAGCATTTCAAGCAGTCAAGCAACCGGTTGATGGTATATCCAGTTCTATCGCATAAACCAATTGATATCTGATGTTTAAAGTATGCTACTGTTGTAGTAATTTTTCTTGTTCAACTGATGTATGTACTCAGATGTAAATACAAGAAAATTTATTTAAATAAACATCATATTTGTTCAGCGGTGTTTCGTTGTGACTGAATGGATATTTCCAGATCTCTTGTCTACATTGCTTGAATGATTATAATATCTGAATGAATGATTATATAAATATCTTTCAGATACGAGTTTTTATTCAGTTTTTGAGGGGGAGTTTTTTTTTAACTGAAATTATTGTCAATCAGTTTTAAAAAATTCAGTTGTTGAGAAAAATTCTTTTCTTTTCATCACCTGAAAAGTATTTTCTCAAATTCTGGTTATCCCTCTTAAAAAGATTTTAAATTAAGTTTTGGAGGGGGAGTTTTTCAAAAACTTTAAATTCAGTTATAAAGGGGGAGCTTTTAATGATGTTTGAATATACTAACCCTTGAACTGAATATATTACACTTAACTGCTCAAGTCTTTGTGATCATAAAAAAAGGGGAGATTGTTGGAACTTTTCAAGTTCGCAATCTTGATTTTGATGACAACAAAACTTTTTAATTATGTTACTAATAATCTACCTTAGTGTGCAGCATCTAGGATCACTCACGAGCGGTTTACATAGCAAACTGAAGACCCAACTGGTCGCACAAACTGAATCAGTCTAACTGTTACGTCAATTGAGCAGTCCAGCTGATTGTCCAGTTGATATGTGGTTCAGCAGGAGAACCTCAGAAGCCTGGTCAGCCGAAGGAGTGTTCGACTGATGAAGAAACCCAGCTAATCAGTCCAACTGAACAAGAGTGAAATCAGTTCCACTGACGAGTCAACTGATTTCACCAGCCCAATTGAAGATCAGTTCAACTGACCAGTTCGAAGCATCAGTCAGAATCTTTCAGTTATGGATGAAGACAAGCTCTTTCAGTGGAGTCCAGCTGTACGTGAAGGTACAAAGCCATTGTTCAGTCCAAGGACAATAATGGACGTTGCATCAGAGCATTAAAGACAAAATGTTTCAGTAGGGCAGTCGAAAAGTCGAGACATCAAGTCCAATAAACAAATTCAAGATGCAACGGATACAATAAATGAGTCTCACTGTACGTTCAGTTTTCCCGCCTATATAAATAGAAGATCAGTGAAGACTCAAAAACATATAACAAGAAGAAGCTGAAGAAAAAGAACGAGATTCAATTCAAAAAGATTCTTCAAGAGATAAAAAAAGGGCACGCACATTGCACATCTGCTTTCAGAAGCATTCAGCCCAGAGGGAAACTTTAACGTGTTATCTGCTTAGTTTAGAAGCCATTTTCCCTCAGTGTGTGAGAACATCCTTGCTCAGTTCTTACACACAAATTCTCTCAACCACTCAAATACAGTCTTGCTTAAAGACGTTAAACTTTTGTATGTAGTCATTGACACATAGACGTTAAAGAAGTGTTGGCTGGAAGGTGCTGCCTTCTGTCGTAGCTAGAAGTTCAGTTTAGGCAGTAGTGTAAGCCCTAGATGTGTAGGTTTGTATAAAGAGTTGTATAAATCAAGTCTTCTAGTGGATCTTACCTGAGGTGGTAGAAGTGGTGACGTAGGAGCAGTTGAAGTCTCCAAACATCCATAAACATATCTTGTGTATTTAACTGATTAACTATTGTTTTCAAACTGTTTGGATCAGTTAGAGTATCCGTCAGTTCAGTTGTCACCATAACTGAACTGATGAATGGAAAAATTAATCTACCCTTTTTTGGTTATTCAGTTTACATAAGTTAAAACATTTTCTAATTTAACAGTTTTCTTCACGAAATATTATTTCGAGTTTCTTCCGCTTGGTTTTTAACCAAACTCGATTTAATTCATCGGTGTTAATATTCTTAGAATACGAGCTATTGCAGTTCATTGGAGAATATTTTGTTTTAAGCATCCAAAAGATGCTCAGCAAACGATCCTTCAAAGGAATACGTATATGTTGATGATAATATGTATATGAATATGTTGAAGATGGTATCAAAATGTTTACGAAAATTTTTATGAAAATGTTTATGTTTGAAGTCTATGCATGTCATGAAAATGTTATTTTTACGTAATAGTATTTTCACTGTTGCTTGTGGATTTATACGTATTATTTGGTATCAAGAATATGATGTGTTGAGTCTTTAGACTCACTAGGTGTGATTGAAGCAGGTGAGTGTGATAATATTGTTGAGGGAGGCTTGGATGGTTGACTTTGCTAGACTGAAGGTGCACATAACCCGAGGACCGCCACTATTTTTCCGCACTAGTTATGATTTGTCATTTTAAGTGATGTTAAAGATATTTTTACGACGATTTATTTATGAGTGGTTTTTGAGAGGTTATAGTATGGGCTATACTTTTCAAATAATGTTTTTAGGTTTGGTAAAATGATTGACGATTTTATGTTTTGATATATTTCATGTGATTTTCAAATACTAATTGGTTGTTTTATTTTAAAAAATGGTGTCAAGGTATTTTAAATTATATATATTTTTTGAATTATGGAGATTAAGGAGGAAAAAATTCTAGCACGTTTTAAGAAAACGAGTAGCAGACATTTCACTTAAGTTTTAATTGAAATAAAAAGCCATCAAACCTCAAAATTACACACACAACTCACGCAAAACACCACACACAAACACAAGTAATCCTCTTGTCAGCCACAAACAGCATACCACACGTATTTTTGAAGAAGAAAATCCATGGAAATTGAAGGAAAAATCAGCAAGCTTTCACCCCTCGTCTCCCCGCCGATGTTTTTCGCATCGCAAGTCGTTTTTCGTGCGTAATATACGAAAGGTACGCTTTAAATTTCTTTCAAACATCTTTCACACCATATTATGTATATTTGATTAACTTTGCATGAAAATATGTTGCACAAGTTTTATTTTCGTTTTTATGGGCATACATGCATATAACTCATGTTTTGATGATATAAAACTCTTCCTAATGATGCAAAAATCTGACATGTTAGAAAAACTTGAACGGATGTTTTTCAACATGTTTTAGAGGCCATATATGAAGGTTTAAGGATTGGACAATAGGGTGATGTATGTAGAACGAAAATAGACTCCTTAAGAGCAAGGACTCTTCGAATATGAGTCTTCGAAGGTCACAGATACTAGCTGCAGTTAGGGAGGGTCTAGTAGACTTAAGTGGGCTGCATGATCTTCCTAATATGGTGGCATGAGGGTGGCTCGAAGGGCAAGGTCGATGGGCATGGACTTGGACGGGTTTGGGGGGAAACAAGTGCATGCGTTTGGACGGGATTGAGGTTCTGTGGGTTTAGGCATCTTGAGCTCGGTCCAATAGAGTCCATAGGGGTCCAATAGAGTCCATACGGGTCCAATAGAGTCCTAGGGTGGTCAACTAGGGGCTGGTCGAGTTGCTTTAGGCCTAGGAGCGAAGGGATGCATGGCAAGTTAGACTAGGGTTTTCGAAAATAAAGGGCAGAAATTCAGTAGGCTTGCAGGGCGATTCCGAGGGTGTTAGGTGGATTGATTTGGTTTGGATATGGTTTATTTAGGTGTTATTAAGCTTTGATTCAATTTTGCTAAAGTTTGGTCAAGTTTCAAGTCAATACGAGTCAAAACCGGGATGTACGTCTAAACTTTAAAAACGTTTTGGGAAATTATTTGAGGAGCATAAGTTTACGTGTAAGGAATATTTATGGGAGTGTTTGAAGGTTACATGTTAAGTTTGGAATGATTTGGGACGTCGTTTCGAGGTCTAAGAATAAATACGAAAATTTTACGTATAGGGGTAAAACTGCAAGGTCCAAAATTAAGACGACGTAATCCAACTGCATGCAAATCTAGGAAATAATGGAAAATGAGTAATTAACTGATTTTAATTGCTATTTGATTATGTGACATACATGCTTACATGTTAAATATGATTTTATAATTATCACCATGCATAAAATTGCATTTTTAGGGATATTCAAGTTGCGATCGAGGAACGGAGATTGATGGCTGAAAAATAGAAAAGGTTTTTATTAAATAATTGTTTTTAATATGATTGTGGGTTTTTTTTATTATTTTTGAAAATAATGGGTTTTGAGGTGATTTTATAAGTCGGGACGTAAATTTTATCGGTGTTGGTTTTTCAACAAAATGCGAGCTTTTTGGCAACTCGGCTATTTAATTCAAAAATTTATTTAAACAAAAACTTTGTTTATATTTTATTAAATCCTAATTAAAACTAATGGGCTTAATTTAAAGGCTTGATAGGCCTAAGGCCTAGTTAGTAATTTAATTAGTGTAATTAATATATTTAAATCACCAAAACCCTACTTAAGCTAGACATTCTCACGGCCACACTTTTTAAAAATCTGAAACTCTTTCTCAAAGCTCACGGCACACACAACACACTTTGGGGAAGGAAAGTTAGAAGGGCAAGGGAGATTCAAGCCTAGGTTGCGTCCCATTCTTCGTCTTCAACGGATTTTCGTGCGTATATAACGCAAAGGCAGGCCATACATCTCCTTTTCTCATCCATCATATCATATTATTATTTAAATATTGTACGCATGAAGAACATTAACCCACTTTTCTGTATTTTCGAAATAGTGCACATAGAAGTTTCAAATTCATGATTTTGCATCCAATAAATTGTTCATGCATAAAAAGGGGGCTGCCATGATAGTAAGTGATGATCAAGCAAAGATTTTATGTGTATTAGAGTCTCACACAACCCCAAAACTCACGGCAGAAGCATGGGAACAAGCAAAGCCGTGAGTTGCTGTCAAACGATGAGGGGTCGGGTTTCATGCACAAGGGGGAGGGCTGGCCTTGGCTTGGGTTCAGGGCTGGCTAGGGGCTTGGCTAAGTCTAGGGTAGAGTCCTAGCAAAGCTAGGACTCGGGTTTGAGTGCTGGGGGGAGTCCTGATACACGAGGACTCCTACCCGAGAGCAAACTCAGTTTCTGCGCGTGGGGTGCGCAGCTTGCTGGGAGGGGAGGGCTCGGTCCGAGGCTCAGGGGCTGGGCTAGGGCGAGTCCTAAGGGTCTTAGGGAAGTGCACGGGTGGTTGGTTCAAGTGCTGGGCTCGTTGGTAAGGGTTGGGAAGAAAATCAAAGAGTCCTACCACACTAGGAGTTCTCGGCCAGAATAGGGGTGACTTGGGGTGGCTCGTTTTTGGGTTTGGCTTGGGTTTCTTAGTGGTATAAGGGTCCAGTAGGGTACTTTAGGATGTTGGTCAAGTGTTGGATCAATATGGTTCGGGGGTAACTCGTGAAAATCGAAAGTTGGCTCGGGGTCGAAGTTTAGGTGTCAAAATAGGGTTTTTAACTAATTAAAACTGAAAAACGGCTCACGAGGGTCGAGTTGTGGTTCGTAAGGGCTAAAATAATATCAAAAGACTAAATTATGAATTTAGGAATTTTATACTAAGGTTTGGTTTAATTCGGGACTAAAACGCAGTAATACATCTTATTTAAAGATTAATTTAAAAGTTCTCGATTTATGCCAAATAAAAATATGGGAAAATTCATGTAAGCTTAAATAATTATTTGGGATATGTTAGAGTCAATGAATTCAAGGAAAAGTCAAAAACGGAAAATTTTACGTCCAGGGGTAAAACGGTCTTTTTACACCTAAAAATTAGTAAACGTCATGGCAGTGCCGTGAATGCTGTTTTATGTGCTAATATGATGATTTACTATAGTTATAGATGTTTATGGAATTTTTATGTTAAAATGATATTTTAAATGTTTATGGGATTTTATATGTTAAATTATGATTTTTAAATGTCTAAAGAATTTTTATGATTTAAGGAAGACATTTAAAAGACATTGTTGAAAACCAGACTCTAAATTCTGGAGTTTGACAAACTGATCAACCAACTGATACGCGCAATTATATTCAGCAACTGGACTTAACAACTGAAATCGGCTGATCTAATAAAGAAAACTGATCAGTTGGAAACCGATCAGTTGACACATTCAGCCGTATGCTTTTAAGCTAAGCATCCTTCAACTGAAGATGTCTCGGGAAAGAACATTCAACCGACAAAGAGACATAGAAGACTGCAACTGAATATGAAACGCCGCACTTCAATCAATACAGCTTAGAACAACGCATTTCGGCTAAAGCAGTTAAGACGCCGCATTACAATAAATGAAGCAAACAATGCCCAAGAAATAATGAAGTGGCAATCAACGGATACAAAGATTCAAATATATCTCAAGTTACCGTTGGAAGGGAAGCTTATAAATATGACAGAAGAACAGCTGAATAAAAAAGAAGATCACTCTACTCAAAGCTTGCTGTTACTCTGCCAAAATCCTAGCTCACTCTTACTTGGTTTATTCGTAGCAGTCAAGGCTACAATTTGAGCTCACTAGCACTTTGTAATAATCGTTAAATTCGATAGTGTTAAGATCAGTTACGCACTGAGAACATTTTGTAATACTAAGAGTTTCAGCTTTTGGCAGTGGTAAGTCCAAACTGAAGTGGGTCAGTACAAATCTTGTATTCGATCAAAGTCTTTTAGTGGAAATCCTATCCTTAAGATAGAAGGGGTGACGTAGGAGTAATTGAAATCTCCGAACATCCAGAAACAATCCTTGTGTATTTTATTTCAGTTTTGTATTCTATCTTTTAGTCAGTTACTTTCCGCAACTAATTTAGTTTAACTGATTGTCATTGACCAGCAAGATTCCGAGAATCAGTTTGTCACCAAACTGAACCCAAAATTCGAAAAGATCAGTTTTAATTGTGAGTGTTTATTCAACCCCCCTTCTAAACACTCTTGATACGTTAATCGATCCTATCAAGTGTTATTAGAGCGGTTGAATCTTGTTCTTGAATAATTTTGATCTATAAACTTGCTAGCATGACTTCATTCAAAAAAATTCCTATGTTCTCCAGAGAAGAATTTGATGATTGGAAAATCAGAATGCAGGCTCATTTAGCTGCACAAGATGATGACATGTGGTATGTCATAACTGATGGACCCATGAAGATTCTAAAAACAAATACAGCAGTTGCCATAACAGAAGAGGCACCACAAAGAATAGAAAAGCCCAGAGATTAATGGACAACTGAAGATAAAAGAAAAGCAAATCTTGATAATGTGGCTAAAGACATTCTGTACAAAACGCTGGACAAAGTAACCTTCAGCAAAATAAAGATGTGTAAGACAGCCAAAGAAATTTGGGAAAAGCTAATCCAGCTGTGTGAAGGAAATGATCAAACCAAAGAAAATAAACTTTCTGTTGCTGTTCAAAAGTTTGATAACATCAAGATGAAAGCAGGAGAATCAATGCACGAGTATGATGAAAGAGTAAGCAGTATCATCAATGAGTTAAATGCACTTGGAAAAGTGTATACCAACAAAGAGATTGCACTGAAGGTAATGAGAGGTCTTCCCAAGGAATTGGATGTCAAGACCATGGCAATGAGGGAGTCCAAAGATCTGAACCAGATTGAACTTCATGATCTGTTTGCTGATTTAAAGCCTTGTGAATTTGAGCTGCAGACCAGAGAAGGAGAACCATCTACCCCTGCAGCCACAACTGCTCTAGCTGCTGTCAGAACAGAACCAATCAGTTCAGTCGAAAAATATGCTGATCAGTTGAGCAGTGATGCTATGTCATTGTTCATCAAAAAATTTGGAAGGTTCATGATAAAGAATCAAGGAAACTTCCAGAAGCCATACCAAAGGAACAGCTCCAAAGATGAATCAAATGCCTGCTACAACTATGGCAAATCAGGTCACTTTATTGCTGATTGTCCTAAACCTAAGAAGGACAGTCAAGGCTTAACTGTTATAAGAAAGAAATCATATGAACACAAAATAAGACCCAAGGAAGATAAGAAGTCCTTCAGAAAGAAACATGAGGTACTATTAGCTGAAGAAAACAAATCTAAATGGGCAGAAACTGAAAGTGAGGAGTCAGAACCAGAAAGCTCATGCAACTCTAGTGATGATGAGGAAGTCAAGTGCTTGATGGCTAATGATGCAGAAGAAGAATCATCTAGCCAACAGGTATTTGATTTCAGCTCAACTGATTTCACACGAGAAGAACTCATTCTAACACTACATGACATGGTAAATGAGTATCAAAAGATTGCATCATCATTTGAAAAAATCAAAGCAAAGCAAACTGATCCCACAGACAATAAAACCAAAACTGATGAATCGGTTGATGAGTTGAGTCTAAAAAGGGAAATTGCTGAGTTAAAAGCAGAGAGAAACAAAAATCAGTCATTAATCTAGAAGTTGATTCTTGAAAACTCAAAACAGACTGAGCTCATTCATTCTTGGAATAAGTCATCTACTGCACTGAATGAGATGCAGAATTCACAAAAATCAGTTTCTGATAAAACTGGTTTAGGGTTCAACACTCAAGGAGAAATGTATCCAAATGATACTCAACCAAAGCTAAAAACAGACAAAGGAAAATACATTCACTTTGTCAAAACAACAGTGGTACAAGAACAAATTGAGCCCAGTAAACTGATTGAGCAACCTACTGAGAATATGAACAAGGCTAGAAGATATGGGATTGGTTATAATCAAAAATTCTCAACTGATTCACAAAGTCAGTCATCAAAGAGGTTTCACAAGAACTATTCGGATAGCTATTTCAATTACTATAACTGCAAGCCAGTTCAGAAGAGATATAGACTGAACAATCAGTTGAATAAAGCTAAAACACATATTGTATCATCTGTACACTACACACCAAGCACACAAAAGCCGAGAAAAACCATTTGGAATACAGCTACTGGAAAGTCTGTTAGACTAATCTAAGTGTGGGTTCCTAAGGGACTAATCAGTTCAGGACCCAAATAGATATGGGTACCAAGTTATATTATGTGTGTGATTGCAGGTAACAGGTACAAACAAGAACTCAATATGGTATTTGGACAGTGGATGTTCGCGACATATGACAGGAGATGCAAGTGCATTATCTCAACTGATCAAATACAGTGGTCCAAACATCAGTTTCGGGGACAATTCCAAAGGTAGAACTGTGTGTAAGGGTAAGCTTATCCATGATAACTTTACTTTTAAAGATGTTCTATTAGTAGAAAACCTGAAGTATAACTTGATTAGCATCAGTCAGTTATGCGACAGTGGATTCTCAGTACAATTTGACAAAAACTCATGTTCAGTCAAAATTTCAACTAATGAAATCATACTAACTGGCAAAAGTTGTGGAAACACATATAAAGTCAGTTGGAATGATCAAACTTATGCACCAGTTTGTTTTATTGCTTCCAAATCGTCTAAAAACTGGTTGTGGCATAAGAGACTAAATCATTTAAACTTTAAAACCATTGCCTATCTGAGTAAACATGAACTTGTAACTGGTTTGCCCAAAATAGACTTTTCAAAAGAAAAACTTTGCTCAGCATGTCAGTATGGTAAACAAATACGATCCTCTTTTAAAAACAAGGGCTGTAAATCTTCATCCCGATGCTTAGAACTGTTGCACATGGATCTCTTTGGTCCTATACCAGTCATGAGCTTAGGAGGAATGAAATACACCTTGGTAGTTGTAGATGATTTTTCAAGATTTGCTTGGGTTATTTTTCTCAAACCTAAAGACCATACTGCTTCGCAACTAATAAAGCACTTCAAAAGACTTTTAAATGAAAAATCAGTTGGAATTAATCGAATCAGATCTGATCGAGGAACTGAATTCATCAATCAAACTCTTTCAAATTTCCTAGAAAATGCTGGAATTAAGCATGAACTCTCAGCAGCCAGAACTCCTCAGCAAAATGGTGTAGCTAAGAGGAGAAATCGGACCTTTAAAGAAGCTGCTAGAACGATGTTTGCTGATTCTGGTATTTATCAAAGATTTTGGGCAGAGGCAGTAAACACTGCGTGTTACACTCAGAATAGATCAATGATTAATAAAAATCATATGAAAACACCATATGAGATCTGGCATGGAAGAAAAAATATAATTACTTATTTCAAAATATTCGGCTGCAGATGTTTTATTCTTGATAATGGTAAAAATTATTTAAAAGCGTTTGATGCTAAATCTGCAGAAGGAATATTTCTTGGATACTCATCAGTTAGTATAGCTTATAGAGTCTTCAACAAGAAAACCCTAAATGTTGAAGAATCTGCTCATGTTGATTTCGATGAAACTAAACTAACTGATAAGCCAACTGATCAAGTTGAGCTAGTTGATCGATTTACAGATATCAGTTTGGAATATGATGACAAAAATGAAAGTCATGGCAATCAAAACATACTTCAAACACCTGAACCAGAAGTACTGGACCAATCATGTAACGACCCGAAAATCAGACTACGTATAAGTCATGCATAATTATTACTATTTAAATTTAAAAATGATTTATATATATATATATATATATATATATATATATATGAAGGGTCTAATTCATTTTGATATTTGACAAGTCATAACTATTTATTTTAAATGCAAAAGTTTAGTTTTATCTTTCAGTTAAATACGCGAGGACGGACCGAAGTTTGAAGATTAAAGATAAGATTAATAATAAGAAAGACATTCCTAAATTTAATTTAAGTCAAGGAATAATTTAATTTAAAGAAATAGAATGTTTTATAATTTATTTAATTAATTAGAGCTAAGTTGGTAAATAAATTCTTTTAGGTTCAATATTTAATTAAAGCTTAAATTAAAATATGTAAACAAGAGAGAATGAATTAATCTAAGTATGAAGTATTCAAGAAATTAAACATAATATTTAAATGCTTAAAGTTAAATCCATGCAATGCCATGCAAGAGGTCATTATAAATTAAGGTGTAAATTCATTAAAATGTAGAATGTGTATTTAAAACCTTAAGCAATTAACATACAAGATGTAAACAATAAAACACCATGCAAATAAGTAATAATTTTTGGTCCAACATTTAAAATATTCAAAGGTGGATAACTCTCCATTCCAACAATTCCTAATTACAATTCATGGGGTATTCATTTCTCATTTTAATTATCTAATGGGTAGTAAATTTAAATGCAATAACATACCTCATTTCTACTCAACCTATTAGACAACAAAACCGTGTAAATGCAGTAGGAAATAAGGAACAAACCAACGGCAATAAGGGGATTAAGAAACAATTCAAAACCCTTCACCTCCTTCACTTGTAACTCTCATTTTAATGTATATTATGGACACTTTAACACAATTATTAACATTCCTCTTCCTTACCTACATGTCCTACATTCATATGCTCAAAAATCAGTAGGAAACATCTGAGAAAAATCGTGAATCAGCAGCAAGGAGGAGAGGGTAGGAACAACAACACTAGAGGAGGAAAAACAATTCATATCCATTCAACTTCTTGACTTGTAACCTCCAACTAAATGCACTTCAAGGCTCCTTTATCACCCCTTGTAACCTTTATACTCATTACCTAGCAGCCTTTCATCCATAATTTCGAAATTTACAGAAGAGAACAGCAGCTAAAAATCGAGAATAACAGCACAAGAACAAGAAGGAATTCTCAACTCCGACTCCGTCGCTCGTATTCGTCGTATTGGTTTGTTTTCGTGTCAAAACAATTTCCAGGCATGTATATATTGTTTCTTTGCTCTTCAATCAAGTCATATTAGATAATTTTAAGCAGTATATGTTCATGAATCAAGCAACATCACGAAAATGACAGCAACATTTAAGCAAAAATCTGCACAAAATTTCTTGGCTCTCTTGTTTCTCCACATCACGGTTTGGTGTGTTTTAGTTGCTTACAGGGAGTTGCTCGGTTCCAGGCACACATGGCTGCTACTAGGCATGAATTAGAGTGTGTTAGAGTGTTATTGGTTCATTGGTTTACATCCATACACACACCAACAAAGTAGTGACAGCAACTTTTCCTTAAGTGCAGAATTTGAGTCCAAGGTTTTATCATTTGGTGGTTTAAGGTGAAAGTTCGAATCATGGCTGTCCTAGGGACTGTAGCCATGGTTAGAACCCTTCCATACCATGTCTAGGACGTGACCAAGGTGTCCTTTCAAGGTTTGGTTCATGGTTCCCTCAAAATTTTTAAAACAACAACACAAGTGCATAGTTCGAATTTTCCATTTCCTGTATTAGTGTGTCTTCGGTTTTGGAGTGTGGTTTGGATTGTGGTTGGCTTTTAGCCCTTAGCCATGGTTCAAGCCATGCCTTTGGATGTTGGTAAGAGTTCTTGGGAGGTGGTTCAAGCCATTGGTCAATAAATTTCAGAGTTTACACCACAAACGCACAAGTTGCCACTGCTGGTTTTTTTTTGACAGCAACTTTCATCTTCGGTTTTGAGGTTAGTTTGAGTTCTTGGTTGGCTTTTAGCCCATGGCCTTGGACTGGACAATACCTTAATGAGTTAGGAAAGTTGTGTTTTTGGCCGTTTGTGATTTGGTCGAGTTTAGAGGTCGTACGAGAATTTACGGTAAAAGGTGCCAAAATGACTCTCGAAAGAGTGTTTTATGTTTTTGGATTCCTTTCACCTATTTTCGTGTTTTACAGTTATTATGCATATTTTTCAGTATGTTTGGGGTATTTTAATCATGGTTAAACGTCGGTTTAATGTTGGTTCGGGTTGGTACGAAGCCATGGTTAAAAATCAAGTTATTGGCTCTAATCGTCTCGTTTTTGGTTCTATTGTTAAGTTTTTTTTTTTTTTTTTGTCAAGTTAAGATTTATTGCATGTGTCACATATTAGTAGTAAGTCACAGCAAGCCTGGGAGCGATCCAACTCATCCGGTAAAAATAAGGTTATAATTATATTACGTGCATAAAAATATAAAATGTTTATTTTTGAGATATATGCTATATGTCTTGTGGCCACCTTATGCTTATGGGTTTGGAAGTCGGTAGGCGCAACCGAGGACCTCTCCACCCGGTGACTTACGACCGGTTTATGATTATGTATGGGTACGGACATCCAGTCCAAGGGCTGTGATTGATCTCTACCGCCCAGTATACTGTGGTTTAGTCTGATCAGGCGCTTACGTTATGTTATGGGCCACTTGCTTAGAAACATTATCTCTACCAGAAAAATTATGATATGACATGACAGAGCTCTATTGAGCAAAGCTTTTACGTATGATTTTCAGATATGCACGTAGTTATAATTATTCATGATGCTATTTTCACCGTACGCTTTACGATACTTTATTTTTACGTTGCATGCGATTTTATGATATATTTACTTGTTATTCACGATATATACATGTTGAATCTTTAGACTCACTAGACTTGATTGTTGTAGGTATTGATGAGGTCGGGACCGCGGACGGAGACCAGTGAGCGATCTTGGGACAACAGTAGTAATTCCGAGGACCTCATGATTTAATTTATGCACCTTTTATTATTCAAACTCAGTTTTAATAAGTTGGATTATTTTTAAGTTGATGTTTACGTTTAATTATTTTTAAATTGTTGGTTGAAAACAATATTTGCTTCCGCTGTTATTTTAAAATTAAAATTATTTACATGTTTACTTTAATTAAATGGGACAAGATAATTATTTATTTAGAAATTTTTTTATAATTCCGCAAAATTACGAATACGAAATACGGGCCTTGACAAATCAGATGTGCAGGAAGTCGTTACTGATGATTAGTTGATAGAGCATAATGACAACATTCAAATACCAGTTGACGAAGCACCAACTGAGACTGAAAACTGTGTTCAGTTACCAACTGAAGAAATTGCTGATACAACAAATACTGAGTACAGATGGAGAAAATCACATCCACCTGAACTGGTAATAAGAAATCCATCTGATCCAGTAAGAACTCGCAATCAAATGCTAAATTTATTTATCTATTCAGCTTTTGTTTCACAACTAGAACCGAAGAAAACTGATGAAGCTCTTGCTGATCCTAACTGGGTAAATGCAATGCAAGAAGAGCTAAATCAGTTCACTTATAACAATGTCTGGAACTTAGTTCCAAGACCAATTTCAAAAACTATTATAAGTACAAAATGGGTATACAGAAATAAACTGAACGAGGATGGTTCAGTTGGACGCAACAAAGCAAGATTAGTGGCACAAGGATATAGGCAAGAAGAAGGAATTGACTATGATGAGACGTATGCTCCAGTTGCTAGACTGGAAGCAATCAGAATTTTTCTCGCTTATGCATCACACAAGAACTTCAAGGTCTATCAGATGGATGTAAAGAGTGCATTCCTGAACGGTCAACTACAAGAGGAAGTATATGTTGAACAACCCCCAGGTTTTGTAAATCACAACTTCCCTGATCATGTATATCATTTGAACAAAGCCTTATATGGTCTTAAACAAGCTCCCAGAGCTTGGTATGAAACTCTTTCAAAATTTCTAACTGATCATGATTTTTCTGTTGGATCAGTTGATAAGACCTTGTTCAAATTTGCTAAGAATGATCACATTTTGTTAGTTCAAATTTATGTTGATGATATCATATTTGGGTCAACTAATCCCAAATTATGCGAAAAGTTTGCTAAGCTAATGCATGATAAGTTTGAAATGAGCATGATGGGTGAACTGACATTCTTTCTTGGACTGCAAGTGAAGCAACTGGAGACTGGTATATTCATCAGTCAAACTAAATATACAAAGGAGCTGCTGAAAAAATTTGGCATGGAATCATGTTCAGCTGCAAATACTCCCATGAGCTCATCAGTAAAATTGGACACTGATCAAGGGGGAATATCAGTTGAGGCGACATTATATCGAGGTTTAATAGGTTCATTGTTGTACTTAACTGCCAGTCGTCCTGATATTGTATTTGCTGTCTGTATGTGTGCTAGATTTCAAGCAAATCCTAAGCAATCACATTTCTCAGCTGCTAAAAGAATTTTGAAATATCTTAAGGGTACACAAAATGTTGGGTTATGGTATTCTAAAGACTCTACTTTCAATTTAGTTGGATATTCAGATGCAGATTATGCAGGATGTAAGCTTGATCGTAAAAGTACAAGTGGATCTTGTCAGTTTCTAGGAGACAGACTGATCTCTTGGTTCAGCAAAAAGCAGACATCCATAGCTACCTCAACAACTGAAGCAGAATACCTTGCTGCTGGTAGTTGTTGTGCACAACTGATCTGGATCCAGCAACAACTGAGAGATTATGGAGTAATTACAAATGAATCGCCCATATTTTGTGACAATACAAGCACAATTGCCATCACCTATAATCCAGTTCTTCACTCAAGGACCAAGCATATAGATGTCAGGCACCACTTCATTAGAGATCATGCTTTGAAGAAGAACATTAGACTGGAGTATATTTCAACTGAGCAACAAGCAGCTGACATCTTCACCAAACCATTACCCGAGACTAAGTTTTCTTACTTTCGCAATATTCTTGGTTTAATTAACTTGTCTTAAAATTATTATTGATGCTGTTTTACTAATAAAATTCTTTGCAGAAAATAAGAACACAACAACAAATTGGAAATGATACTTTATTAAGAATAAAATCGATTCCATCTTACAGAAGATAACTTAGGACCAACTGAATCTTGCCATTCTGTAATCCAATTATTGAACTCATAAATTCGGATTCTAGAAAATGATTCAGTTGTAGAAATCTTCTCACTCACATGCCATTCTTTCCATAGCATTGCTTGTAACAGAACATTGTCATCAACTAGGTCTGTAACATGCCTGACTTCAAAACGATCAATGTATTTTCTTGCTGTTGCTGCTTGAGCACGAGAAGGAGCAGCACCACTACTACTTATCCTCTGCAAATCATGAATTTTGAACCATGTTGACATCACTTTCGTCAAGACATATTCCTCCATCGTTTTCTTCAACTCTTCTAAATAAGGACTTAATTGTTCAGTAACTTGAATATGCGTACTGCTGCATGCATCTGAATTACTAGAATCCGACATATTGAACTGTTATTGTCTCATTTTATCTCTCTCGTCTTATTTATAGACAGATGACATTAAATGTTGAAGAAACCAAAGAGTCTCAAGTCAACAGAAGCGTTTTTCTCATTTACCCAGGCTTCTTATTTATCAGTTGTTCATTATCAACTAATATCATTTTGTTATTTATTACTTAATGCTTAACTGATTTCAGTTCATAGTCAACTTATATAAGTTAGTCTTTCATCAGTTCATCTGTTTAAGTTCGCAATTCATATATAACAACTGATGAAATTTATCATTTTCAGGAAAGAGAAAAACAAAATTAAGCTCATATAAATAATTCATTCAACCATAAACGTTTGCACGGATTACATCATCATATTTTTCTTCTACAACAATTATCCACATTTCAACCAAGTGGATAAAGGTGTGGTAGATGTCTTGACAAAGCTCTGAGAAACAGCTATGCGCTTAAGGATTTTCAGTTCCTTTCGAAGCATTAGCTGATAGATATGACGATCCTTAAAGATGTCCACCCACACAGCTATGTTCAAGTGCTCCCGCACTCTTTTCAACTCTGCCACCAGTTCGGGAGTGGTAGCCTCTCCAGTATTATAGAGGAACTCAAGCTTCTGTAACTTTTCCCAGTAGTGAAGACTCTTATAGAAGACTTCATCTTCTATAACAGCCTTCCTGGTCTCCAGAGCAAACGGCGAAGCACTCGAGCTACTCGTATCTGCCATTCTTTTTGTCTTGAATATTTTCACCAATATGACTGAAACTAACCGTGTTACTTCTATTTATAGGCGAAAATCATGGAAGCTGAAGGGCCGTCAACATTTCAGCAAACGATAATCTTTCTAACCTTTAAATTTATTTTTATATCGTCACTTTAATTATTCTATGCACCGATTAAGGGGGAATATTAGTTTTGAAGAGGTTAACTGAGAGGACAATTGTTTGTGAATTCTCAACTGAAACGAATCAGTTTTCCAACTGATTGTTCAGCTGGATATTTTACAAATCTTCTCACAAAAGTTAACAAATTAAAAAAACTTATTATATTCCAAATCAGCTGATGTGACTGCAGTTTCATAACGTGGCCTATTTTAAACCGCTCACTTTTTTGCACACACGCTTATAGCACATGTACACATATTTTTATTCAAATTTTTTCATGGACTGACACGTGTCCCGAATTTGAACAGTCACGTACAAATGTACTATGCCCGCTTCAATTCAGTTTTCTTTCTTACGAATACAATCAGTTCCTAAAAGCATACTAATTCCAGAGCTTATCTTTTACGAATTTCAGATCGTTTTATCTTTCGAAATGGCGAATCAAATCCCAGCTCACGTGTTGAACGCTATGGCCATTGATTTTGACTCAGTTTTATCAGTTCAAGAAGCTGAAGTTAAGAACGTCTTTCTGAAGATTGAATCTGCTGGTCTCAGGATGTTTTTGGGACAATCTTCGCAGGAGATATACCCCAAGGAAGTAAATGAATTCTATCTGAAGGGGTTTGTCACTACTGATGGAAGTATCTCTGTAACTGTCAATGATCAGCTGTTGATCCTATCTGAAGAGGCCTTCGGAGAAATTTTCTCTTTGCCAACTGATGGGTACGTCAGCTTCTCTGAAGTCAAAACATCTGACATTGAGGAAATGCAATCTTTGTTGTCTGCTGATAGGCGGAAAATCAAAGTTTCCGATCCAAAGAAAGAGCTGAAATCAGAAATTCAGTTATTAGCCGACATTGTGGCAAAGGGCATATTGGCTAAGGCAGGCTCTTATGCTGCCCTTACTCTTGAAAAATTCCAAGTGATGACCATCATCATGGGAGAGAAGAAAGCTAACTGGAGGCATATTATTTTCAATATTCTGAGGAATATGCTTCAATCTACCAAACAATCAAGAGGCTTTGCTATTCCAATCAGTTATCTTCTGAAACTAAAAGGATTGGTAGCTGATAATGCTGGAACATCATCAAAGTTCAATGTATTCACTGCCAAGAACATCTTGCCGCCAAAGACCAAACTGGACATTTCTCCCAAACAGTTTTTGAAAACCAAACAGGAGGATGAGATGCAACCACCTGCTCCAACACCAGTCAAGAAGGCCAAAACTTTGGCCCAGTTGAAGACTGCAAAACGAAAACTGATTATCAGTGAATCAGATTTGGAGAATACTCCTTCTCCTAAGTTTGTCAAGAGACCGAGGACGCAAAGAACTAAACCAATAACAGCGGTGGAATTCATTCCAACTGAGAGATTGACTCAATCACTTGCCCAACAGCCTATTCAGGCTATCCCTTTGCAGGTTGTTCCACCTGATGATTCAGTTACTGAAGAAAAGGCACCCACTAAAGTAAGAGCTCCCTTGACTCATGTAAATCGCCCTACCATTTTGCCTCCGTCCAGAACTAAAGGCGTTATATTGAGGGAACAAGTGGACACCACTCACTCTGGTTTGGATATTCCTCACATTCTCACTACTGAAAAAGGAAAGGGCACGCTAGATGAAGAGTCAAGACCATCTAATGCCATTAAATGCATTTTCCACATCGAAACTAAAATCTTTTGATAGTTGGAAGAGTTTTAGGACTGAGATTTTTGCCAAAGAGCTGAAGCACAAATCCCAACTGAAAAAGTTTATTAAACTTGAAGTGATTGTGTTGAATATAGTCAAATCTGCTACTATTGCCCAGGCATTGGAGAGGCAAAAATATTTCTTTGATCAAATTCGAGCCAAAAAGCTGACTAGAATGGTTGAAAAGCTGAAATCCAACTACAATCCCATAGGTCCAACTGCATATCATGATAGAGCTGTGTTCACCCAACTGGACTCAGATCTTAGTGGCCTACAAAGGGAAATCAGATTTTGGGAACAGGATCAGGAATTGGTTCTTCCTGAAAAATCCTCCTGTTCAAAAAAAGAAGAAGATACATTCTCCTCCCAGCAGAAAGAGCCACCTCCACAATCGGTTGCTGAAGAACCTGTTCAGGATATGCCACAATCATCTGCTGATAAACACATGTATTCCGAGGCTGAATTAACTTTTGCCAATATTGATGAAATCATTCAGACAGTAGCCCTGGAAGCTCAGCTAGAAGCAATAAATTCTGAATCAGTTGCTCCTTCAACTGAGAAACCAGAACAAGAGGTTCAGATATCATCTGAAGAACCAGTTGAGCCTCTTGTTGCTGAAGAATTAATTCAGCAAGAAATATCTGCTGAGACTGAAGAACAAACTGAAGTGCCCATCCAAACTTCAGAAAAAGAACTAATTGAATCGGAGGAAACTCAATTAATCATTGAAAATTTTCCAACTGAAAAGCAAGCCCCAGATTTGGTGCAAGAACAACAAGAGGCACAAATTTTTGTAGTTACAACTCATACTGCAGAAGAAGTCATTGAATCAGAAGTCCCTGATCTTACAACTGCTGAAACTAAAGTCCAGAACAGGATTCTAGTAATTTCTGATCAAGCCTCTAAAGATCAAACACAAGGAACATCTGATCAGTCACCTCATCTTCAATCCACAGAAATGGATCTTGTCCTTGAAGAAATCTAGAATATGCAGCAGATGATTACTGAAATCAAGAAAATTCAATCCACACAATTGTCTCATATTGTCAAATTGGATTCTTCAATTGAATTTGATTCAGCAAAATTGAAAGACATTCAAGCAACCATGGAGTCTCTTACCCGAACTGTGCTTGAGATGAAGAATAATAGAGGTCTAGCTCAATGTCTCTATACAACTCAGGATATAATCAGTCAACGAGTTGAGCGATTGGAAACTTCTGTTTCTAATAAAATGGAATTGCTACAGACTTTTTTACAATCTGCTGTCTCAAGTATCTCCTCAGATGTAAAAATTCTTTCCACTGACGTTCGAAGATTATCTGTGAAGACAGATTTTTTTGACAAAAAGGGTGAAGAAAACAAAGAGCATCTTGAGAAACAACAGAAGAAACCATCTCGTTGTTAATCAGATTATCAGATTCAGCTGTTATTGAATCAAGACCACTATCAGTTCAAGAAATTCAAATCTTATCTTATCCACATAAAGTTTTGTATTCAGTTATTATTACTTGCTGAGTTTTGTCAAACACCATAAAGGGGGAAATTGTTGAAAACCAGACTCTAAATTCTGGAGTTTGACAAACTGATCAACCAACTGATACGCGCAATTATATTCAGCAACTGGACTTAACAACTGAAATCAGCTGATCTAATAAAGAAAATTGATCAGTTGGAAATCGATCAGTTGATACATTCAGCCGTATGCTTTTAAGCTAAGCATCCTTCAACTGAACATGTCTCGGGAAAGAACATTCAACCGACAAAGAGACATAGAAGACTGCAACTGAATATGAAACGCCGCACTTCAATCAATACAGCTTAGAACAACGCATTTCGGCTAAAGCAGTTAAGATGCCGCATTACAATAAATGAAGCAAACAATGCCCAAGAAATAATGAAGTGGCATTCAACGGATACAAAGATTCAAATATATCTCAAGTTACCGTTGGAAGGGAAGCTTATAAATATGACAGAAGAACAGCTGAATAAAAAAGAAGATCACTATACTCAAAGCTTGCTGTTACTCTGCCAAAATCCTAGCTCACTCTTACTTGGTTTATTCGTAGCAGTCAAGGCTAAAATTTGAGCTCACTAGCACTTTGTAATAATCGTTAAATTCGATAGTGTTAAGATCAGTTACGCACTGAGAACATTTTGTAATACTAAGAGTTTCAGCTTTTGGCAGTGGTAAGTCCAAACTGAAGTGGGTCAATACAAATCTTGTATTCGATTAAAGTCTTTTAGTGAAAATCCTATCCTTGAGATAGAAGGGGTGACGTAGGAGTAATTGAAATCTCCGAACATCCAGAAACAATCCTTGTGTATTTTATTTCAGTTTTGTATTCTATCTTTCAGTCAGTTACTTTCCGCAACTAATTTAGTTTAACTGATTGTCATTGACCAGCAAGATTCCGAGAATCAGTTTGTCACCAAACTGAACTCAAAATTCGAAAAGATCAGTTTTAATTGTGAGTGTTTATTCAACCCCCCTTCTAAACACTTTTGATTCGTTAATCGATCCTATCAGACATGTTGCATGCTTGGTTTCAAAAACAAAATGTTATGTTATGCATGATTTTATAAAGTGATGAGAATGTTAAATGTTGAAGGAAGTGAAGTAATTGTGACTAATTCGTTAATGTTAGAGATATCGTGAGGGTGACGGTCCCAGTGGGAGCCCGACGATCGTATTTTCATTATTACGAATATGTGGTAACGGTAAGAATGGGAATATCGTGAGAGGAAAAGGCCCCAGAGGGAACCCATTTATGGGAACAGGCCCCCGAGGGAACCTCGACGATTGTATTTCTATTCGATCAGGATAGGCCAGGGCCCAGTTGACCGGTGAAAGTGTTGCTGGTGTCCCCCGCTGCCCAGCACTGCGGTTTCATGTAGATGGATCAATCGATTTTTAATGCCCATGTCATGTCAGGAAAGTCACAATTAACTATCTGAATTCAACAAAGGAAAAGGAAAAGAAAAAAATGTTTATGATCATGAAAAATGTTTATGTTATGCCATGTCGAGGAAAAAGGAAAAGGTTAAGGTTTACGTGATGCTTGTCATGAAAATTTTTATGCTTAAAGTTGATGCATCATTTTGAAAATGTTTCTATTTAAAGTTCATGAATCATAAAAGGTTTACAAAAATTTTCATGTTTGAAGTTTATGCATCTTCATGAAAATGATATTTTAAGTACAAATATTTTTCACTGTTATATGTTGACTGTATTACGTATTACTTGCTATAAAGATGATGGTGTGTTGAGTCTTTAGACTCACTAGGTGTGATGGATGCAGGTGAGTTTGAGGGAGGTCTTGACAGGTGATTTGACTGGACTGAAGGTGCACACAACCCGAGGACCAGCGCTTCTACTTTTCCGCATTTACGACTTATGACTCATGATTTATGTTAAATATTTTAAGACTATTTATTTATGCTTTTTGAGGGATTTTTGAGAGGTTTATTATGTGCTATACTTTTCAAACTTATTGCTTTTTAGGGTTGGTAAAACAGTTGACGATTTCATTTTATGACTATTGCACTTGGTTTTTAAAATGCTAGTTGGTTGAGATTTTATTTTAAAGGGTAAAATATTTTATAAAAATATTTTCATGTGTTATGTGTCATGGCCAAAAATTGAGTGTTAAAAAAAAATTAGTATTTTTAAAGCAATAAAAAGGGCAGACGTTTCAGTTGGTATCAGAGCAAAGGTCCTGTAAAGGATTGTGCCGCCATCAGCGCCGGAAAGATCAGTCGTCAAGCCTCAAAGTTGTAAGTTTTTACATGCTTTATATGATTCAGTATGATGTTACCTGTATGACTTCATGAATATTATGCTTATTGTACATGTTTACGAACTTTTTTAGTATTTATGCTTTGCATACTTAAATTGCTTTATGGGATAGGATATGTCGCATGATTAGAGAACTTAAATTTAAATGCATGTTGGTTACGTTAGAATTTGAAAACGTTCAGATAAAATTCCTCCTAGACGTGCTCCTGTTATTGAGAATCAGGTAGAGAACATCGTGAATCACCAAGGGAATAATCAAGAAAATGCACCACCACCACCACCACCACCAGATGCTGCTACTCGTGCTCTTGAGGGGATGGCTCGTCTCTTCGAGCTGCAGATACAACAACAGCAATTACAGCAGCAACAACTACGGCAGCAGTTACAGCAGATGCAGCAGGCACCTAGGCCACAGCATGATATATATGACTAGTTCCGGAGGCTAGGGCCGAAGGAATTTTCTTGCACTACCGATCCCTTTGCTGCTGAAAGTTGGATCCGTTCACTTGAGGTACACTTTCGATATCTGGATATGGGAGATGCGGATCGTGTGAGGTGTACCACTTATGTGTTTAGGGATGACGCTTCCTTATGGTGGGAAGGAGCCGAGCATGGTGTAGACCTTGCTACACTCACTTGGGCTCAATTCAAGACAAAATTCTATGAGAAATACTTTACTGCTGATGTCAGAAGACAAATAAAGAGGGAATTTATGACTCTCCGTCAGGAAGACGTATCTGTTGCTAATTTCGTGAAGAAATTTGATACGGGTTGTCACTTTGTACCCCTTATTGACAGGGATGCAGAAGAAAAGCTTAGACATTTCATGGATGGCCTTCGACCTACCATTCGAGATAAGGTTATGATGATGCGTCATGTGGATCATGCTACAGTAGTTACCTATGCATACCAGGCTGAGCAATCCTTGAAGGACATTGACTTTGAGTTACAGCGTAAGAGGCAACAACATTAGAATAATAATCATCCGAATAAGAAACCATATAAGGGTCCTCCTAGACCTCAAGGGCCTCAAAAGCCCCAAGGTCCAGTCAAGAAGCCAGCACCACCAAAGCCACAGAATCCCGGAGCACCAAAGCCTGCTGAAAGGCAACCATGCAAACAGTGCAACCGTCCACATCTTGGCAAATGTGAATGGGGATCATTTAAATGTTTCTACTGCAAGGAAGATGGACACAAAGCTATCGACTGCCCAAAGAAGAAAGCAGCTACTACGGCCCGAGCCTATGTTATGAATGCCGCGGAAGCTGAAGAAGAGGCAGACACTACACTCATCACGGGTAACCTAGTCATTTAACATTTTTATATTGCTTATTATTGCATGAAATGTTAAAATGGTTATTAGATTGATTTGGGAACAAGATTTAACCTAGTGGAAAATAGGTTGCATGTTCTACTTAGTTGAATTTAAGTTATGATTTTAGAAACCATGGAAAATGATATTGATTTTGTGCCTTATTTTTGGTAAAGGATGACTTAATTCCAAATAAAAAATTTAGGGCCAAAATTTAAAGAAAACATAATAAATGGGATTTGGGAGAACTTCGAAATTTTGGGATTTAAATTGTAATTTTCGAAAGTTAAGGGACCAAAACGCAATTACCGAATTCTTAAAGGGCCATGAATGTGATTTTCAAAATCCTCAAGGGCTAAAAAGTAATTTTTCAAGAAATGTTTAGGTTCGACTCGCAATTTACACATAACTTTGGGAATTAATGATAGCAAATCCTTAAGATTCAACGCGAAAATATTTAATAGATATTTTCACCGCAAGGAGGATCATCATTCTAGGTGTGACTACCTATGCATTGCTAGATTCAGGAGCTACACATTCTTTTATATCTAAAACCTTCATCAAAAGACTGAAAATTACTCCTCAAGATATGGGTTTGGGTTTCAAAGTTTCTATTCCATCCGGTGATCAGATGCTCACATCTAAGATTGTTAAGAATCTGGAGCTTCGGTTATTCAAAGATGTTGTTCGGGCAGATCTTATTAGGCTTCCTATGCCCGAATTCGATATTATACTTGGGATGGATTGGCTATCAGCGAATGGAGCTTCGATTGATTTTCGTCAGCGATCAGTATCTATTAGGCCACATAGTGGTAAAGCTTTTGTCTTTGAGGCTGCAAGAAACAAGCAAATGCCGCACATTATCTCTTGTCTATGTGCGACGAAGCTTATTAAGCGGGGATGCCAAGCTTTTCTAGCATGTGTCACTACTGCACATGAATCTATCAGTCAGAAGTTAGAAGATGTTGATATTGTGAGAGATTTTCCTAGCGTCTTTCCCGATGATGTTTCTCGTATTCCGCCCGATCGTGAAGTGGAATTCTCTATTGATCTAATGCCGGGCACAGTTCCTATATCGAAAGCACCTTATCGTCTAGCACCTGCTGAAATGAAAGAACTAAAAGATCAAATCCAAGAATTGCTAGACAAGGGTTTCATTCGCCCTAGTTACTCTCCATGGGGCGCACCGGTATTATTTGTGAAAAAGAAAGATGGTAGCATGCGTCTTTGCATTGATTATCGAGAGCTTAATAGGGTTACTATCAAAAATAAGTATCCACTACCAAGAATTGAAGATTTATTTGATCAGTTGCAAGGAGCATCGGTATTTTCTAAGATTGATCTGCGATCTGGATACCATCAATTGAAAGTAAAAGAGTAAGATGTCCACAAGACGGCATTTCGCACGAGATATGAGCACTATGAGTTTATGGTCATGCCCTTCGGGTTGACCAATGCGCCAGCGATCTTCATGGATCTCATGAATCACGCATTTGAGCCGTATCTGGATCAGTTTATTATTGTCTTCATTGATGACATATTGATTTATTCCAAGAGCAGAGAGGAGCATAGTCGCCATTTGAGGACAGCATTGCAAGTACTGCAAGACAGAAAGCTTTATGCAAAGTTCAGTAAGTGCGAGTTTTGGCTTGATAGAGTGAAGTTCTTAGGCCACATCATTTCTAGTGATGGAGTGGAAGTCGATCCAAGTAAAGCTGAGGCAGTGAAAGAGTGGCCAGTACCGAAGAGGGTTACCGAGATTCGCAGTTTCTTGGGACTAGCTGACTATTATCGCAAATTCATCAAGGAATTCTCATCTATTGCAGTGCCTTTGACAACCTTGACGAAGAAAAATGCAAAGTTCATTTGGGTATCTGAGTGTCAAGACAGTTTCGATAAGCTGAAGCAGGCCTTGATTCCAGCGCCAGTGTTATCTATGCTATCAGGGCAAGGGGAGTATGTTCTTTATACCGACGCTTCTAAACTTGGTTTGGGCGCAGTTCTGATGCAAAATGACCGAGTTATCGCCTATGCGTCAAGGCAACTGAAAATTCACGAAAAGAACTACCCTACTCATGATCTTGAGCTTGCAGCAGTAGTTTTTGCACTAAAAATCTGGAGACACTACCTTTATGGGGAGAAGTGCAAGATATTCACCGATCATAAAAGTTTGAAATACTTCTTCACACAAAAGGAGTTGAATATGAGACAGCGCAGATGGCTTGAGTTAGTGAAGGACTATGATTGTGACATTAGCTACCATCCGGGAAAAGCTAATGTAGTAGCAGACGCGTTGAGCAGAAAAACAGCAGTTATCACTCAAATATCACTCCAAAAACCGTTGCAGTCCGAGATACAGCGGTTTGAGCTTACAGTGTATGCTAGGGGCGAGGCCCCAAATCTTGCCACATTATCAGTCCAGTCGACTTTGAGAGATAGGATTCGAGATGGACAGTCCACTGATGAGCAGTAACAAAAGTGGAAAGCTAGGGATGAAGCCAAGGGCCGGAATTTATATTCAGTGGTGGATGGTTTAGTTCGCTATCGAGATCGTCTATGGGTTCCTAGTGACGACTCTTTGAGAGATCTTATTATGAAGGAAGCCCATGATACACCTTACTCCATCCATCCTGGAACTACAAAGATGTATAAAGATTTGCAGTTGTTATATTGGTTGCCGGGGATGAAGAGGAACATTTTGAGATTCGTATCCGAGTGTTTGACTTGTCAGCAAGTCAAAGCAGAGCATCAAAGATCAGCGGGAAAATTGAAGCCACTCCCTATTCCCGAGTGGAAATGGGAAAATGTCACCATGGACTTTGTTGTGGGATTGCCAAAGACAGTTAAAGGGTTCAATGCTATATGGGTGATAGTTGATCGTCTTACCAAATCAGCGCATTTTCTACCTATTAAGACGACGTTCACCATGATTCATTACACCGATTTATATATTCGAGAGATAGTTCGTCTGCATGGGATTCCTGTATCATTTGTTTCTGACAGGGATCCGAGATTCACGTCATCTTTTTGGAAAAGTCTGCATGCAGCGATGGGGACCAAGTTATTGTTCAGTACAACATTCCATCCTCAAACCGATGGTCAGTCAGAAAGGGTTATACAGACATTGGAAGATCTACTGCGAGCATGTGTTATCGATTTCCAAGGCAGTTGGGAACCAAAGTTACCTCTAGTGGAGTTCACCTACAATAATAGTTTCCAATCATCAATCGGAATGGATCCTTTTGAGGCGCTATATTGAAGGAAATGTAGATCTCCTATTCATTGGGACGAGGCTGGGGAAAGAAGAGATATTGGTCCGGATGTGATTGAAGAGACTGCCGCGCTTGTAGTCAAAATTCGTGAGAGAATGAAGACTACACAAAGCCGACAAAAGAGTTATGCGGACAAAAGACGAAGGGACTTAGAGTTTGCAGTGGGCGATCATGTATTCGTGAAAATAGCACCCATGAAGGGCGTTATGCGCTTTGGAAAGAAGGGCAAGCTAAGTCCAAGATTTATTTGTCCATTCGAAATTTTGGAGAGAATTGGGACACTAGCCTATAGAGTGGCGTTGCCACCAGCGCTTTCTGGAGTTCACAATGTGTTCCATATTTCAATGCTGCGGAAGTACATGTCGATTCCGTCACATGTGCTTAATTATGAACCACTCCAACTAACTCCAAACATGACCTATGAGGAAAGACCTGTCCAGATCTTAGCAAGGCAAGAAAGAAGATTGCGAAACAAAGTCATTCCAATGGTCAAGGTCAAGTGGCTGAATCACTCGGAAGAGAAAGCTACTTGGGAAACCGAGAGGGACTTGAAGAGTCGCTATCCTGATCTATTCAGTAAGTTCTAATTTCGAGGACGAAATTTTATTTAAGGGGGGGGAGGAGTTGTAAGGTCCAAAATTAAGACGACGTAATCTAACTGCATGCAAATCTAGGAAATAATGGAAAATGAGTAATTAACTGATTTTAATTGCTATTTGATTATGTGACATACATGCTTACATGTTAAATATGATTTTATAATTATTATCATGCATAAAATTGCGTTTTTAGGGATATTCAAGTTGCGATCATGGAACAAAGACCGATGGCTGAAAAATAGAAAATGTTTTTATTAAATAATTGTTTTTAATATGATTGTGGTTTTTTTTTATTATTTTTGAAAATATGGAGTTTTGAGGTGATTTTATACGCCGGGACGTAAATTTTATCGGTGTTGGTTTTTCAAAAAAATGCGAGCTTTTTGGCAACCCGGCTATTTAATTCACAAATTTATTTAAACAAAAACTTTGTTTATATTTTATTAAATCCTAATTAAAACTAATGGGCTTAATTTAAAGGCTAGATAGGCCTAAAGCCTAGTTAATAATTTAATTAGTGTAATTAATATATTTAAATCACCAAAACACTACTCAAGCTAGACATTCTCACGGCCACACTTTTTAAAAATCTGAAAACTCTTTCTCAAAGCTCACGGCACACACAACACACTTTGGGAAAGGAAAGTTAGAAGGGCAAGGGAGATTCAAGCCTAGGTTGCGTCCCGTTCTTCATCGTCAACGGATTTTCGTGCGTATATAACGCAAAGGCACACCATACATCTCCTTTTCTCATCCATCATATCATATTATTGTTTATATTGTACGCATGAAGAACATGAACCCACTTTTCTGTATTTTCGAAATAGTGCAAATAGGAGATTCAAATTCATGATTTTGCATCCAATAAATTGTTCATGCATAAAAGATGGCTGCCATGATAGTAAGTGATGATCAAGCAAAGATTTTATGTGTATTAGAGTCTCACACAACCCCCAAACTCACGGCAGAAGCATGGGAACAAGCAAAGCCGTGAGTTGCTGTCAAGCGATGAGGGGTCGGGTTTCATGTACAAGGGGTAGGGCTGGCCTCGGCTTGGGTTTAGAGCTGGCTAGGGGCTTGTTTAAGTCTAGGGTAGAGTCCTAGCCAAGCTAGGACTCGGGTTTGAGGGCTGGGAGGAGTCCTGATACACGAGGACTCCTACCCGAGAGCAAACTTAGTTTCTGCGCGTGGGGTGCGCAGCTTGCTGGGAGGGGAGGGCTCGGTCCGAGGCTCAGGGGCTGGGCTAGGGGGAGTCCTAAGGGTCTTAGGGAAGTGCACGGGTGGTTGGTTCAAGTGCTGGGCTCGTTGGTAAGGGTTGGGAAGAAAATCATAGAGTCCTACCACACTAGGAGTTCTCGGCCAGAATAGGGGTGACTTGGAGTGGCTCGTTTTTGGGTTTGGCTTGGGTTTCATAGTGGTCTAATGGTCCAGTAGGGTACATTAGGATGTTGGTCAAGTGTTGGATCAATATGGTTTGGGGGTAAATCGTGAAAATCGAAAGTTGGCTCGGGGTCGAAGTTTAGGTGTCAAAATAGGGTTTTTAACTAATTAAAATTGAAAAACGGCTCACGAGGGTCGAGTCGTGGTTTGTAAGGGCTAAAATAATATAAAAAGACTAAATTACGAATATATGAATTTTATACTAAGGTTTGGTTTAATTCGGGACTAAAACGCAGTAATACGTCTTATTTAAAGATTAATTTAAAATTTCTCGATTTAAGCCAAATAAAAATATGGAAAAATTGATGTAAGCTTAAATAATTATTTGGGACATGTTAGAGCCAATGAATTCAAGGAAAAGTCAAAAACGGGGAATTTTACGTCCAGGGGTAAAACGGTATTTTTACACCTAAAAATTAGTAAACGTCATGGCAGTCACCTGAATGCTGTTTTATGTGCTAATATGATTATTTCCTATAGTTATGGATGTTTATGGAATTTTTATGTTAAAATGATATTTTAAATGTTTATGGGATTTTATATGTTAAATTATGATTTTTAAATGTCTAAGGAATTTTTATGATTTAAGGAAGACATTTAAAAGACATGTGGCATGCTTGGTTTCAAAAACAAAATGTTATATTATGCATGATTTTATAAAGTGATGAGAATGTTAAATGTTGAAGGAAGTGAAGTAATTGTGACTAATTCATTAATGTTGGAGATATCGTGAGGGTGACGGTCCCAGTGGGAGCCCGACGATCGTATTTTCATTATTACGAATATGTGGTAATGGTAAGCATGGGAATATCGTGAGGGGAAAAGGCCCCAGAGGGAACCCATTTATTGGAAAAGGCCCCCGAGGGAACCTCGACGATCGTATTTCTATTCGATTAGGATAGGCCAGGGCCCAGTTGACCGGTGAGAGTGTTGCTGGTGTCTCCCGCCGCCCAGTACTGCGGTTTCATGTAGATGGATCCATCGATTTTTAATGTTCATCTCATGTCAGGAAAGTCACAATTAACTATCTGAATTCAACAAAGGAAAAGGAAAAGAAAAAAATGTTTATGATCATGAAAAATGTTTATGTTATTCCATGTCGAGGAAAAAGGAAAAGGTTAAGGTTTATGTGATGCTTGTCATGAAAATTTTTATGCTTAAAGTTGATGCATCATTTTGAAAATGTTTCTATTTAAAGTTCATGCATCATAAAAGGTTTACGAAAATGTTCATGTTTGAAGTTTATGCATCTTCATGAAAACGATATTTTAAGTACAAATATTTTTCACTGTTATATGTTGATTGTATTACGTATTACTTGCTATAAAGGTGATGGTGTGTTGAGTCTTTAGACTCACTAGGTGTGATGGATGCAGGTGAGTTTGAGGGAGGTCTTGACGGGTGATTTGACTGAACTGAAGGTGCACACATCCCGAGGACCAGCGCTTCTATTTTTTCGCATTTACGACTTATGACTCATGATTTATGTTAAATACTTTAAGACTATTTATTTATGCTTTTTGAGGGATTTTTGAGAGGTTTAGTATGGGCTATACTTTTCAAACTTATTGCTTTTTAGGGTTGGTAAAACAGTTGACGATTTCATTTTATGACTATTGCACTTGATTTTTAAAATGCTAGTTGGTTGAAATTTTATTTTAAAGGGTAAAATATTTTATAAAATTTTTTTCATGTGTTATGTGTCATGGCGAAAAATTGAGTGTTAAAAAAAAATTCTATTACTTTTAAAGCAATAAAAAGGGCAGACGTTTCAAAAACAATCATTTTACACCTGAAAAATGTTAGGCGTTCTGGCAGTGCCCTGAATGCTGTAAAAGATGTTAATGTGATTATTTTAAATGTTTATAGAAATTTATGATGAAACATTAACACTAAAAGATATGTTGCATGCTTGGTTTAAAAGAAAAATGATTATTTTATGCATGAATTTAATAAAGTGATGAAAATATGAAATGTTGAAGGAACGGAAGTAATTGTGACTAATACGATGATATGATGATACAATGATACGATAATACGTAAGGCCAATGCTCAGTTGACGGGTGAGAGTGTCGTTGATGTCCCTGCCGCCCAGCACTATTGTTACATGTAGATGGATCCATCGGCCTTTAATACGAATACGAAAGTCACATTTAACGATCTGAATTCAAGGAAAAGGAAAACGTAGACGTATATGATGATGTGGAATATGTTGATGATGATATGAAAATGTTTAAGTTTATGCATGTTCATGAAAAGCTATTTTAAGTAAAAGTTTTTCACTGTTGCATGTGGATGATGTTTACTTGTTATCATTGTTAAGGTTTGCGGAGTCTATAGACTCACTAGGTGTGATCGATGCAGGTGAGCATGATGTTGAAGTTAATGAGGGACTTGATGGTTGATCTTACTGGACTGAATGTGCACATAACCCGAGGACCAGCGCTAGTTTTTCCGCACTTATGATTTTAGGTTTTTGTTAAAGATTTTTACGACTTTTAATATGATTGATTTTTAGTGGTTTTTGAGAGGTTGGTAGTGTTAGTATATTTTGAAATATTGATAGTTTAGGTTTGGCAAAACGATTGACTATTTCATGTTTTGAATTTTTTTTTTGAGTTTCAAATGTAGTTGGTTGTTTTGGTTTAAAATGGTGTCAAAATATTTTTTATATATATGTATCAGTCGAATTAGGAGTAGAAAAAAAAATTCTAGTACATTTCAAAGATAAAAGAGTAGTGGACATTTCAGTTGGTATCAGAGCAATGTTCTTGCAAAGGGTTGTGTCACCGCCAGTTCCAGAAAGCTCAGCCGACAAGCCTCAAGTCTGTAAGTTTAAATGTTTTAAATATTTTTAATATTATCACATGCATGTTTATAAGATCTGTACGTTTAAGCTACATGTGTAAACACATTTTGAAATGAAACGACATTCATTTTTAAAGTTTGCATGATAAAGGATTTTTATGATTAAACCTGCATCATTGCATGATTTTTTTAAGGTAAATGATTAGATGCTTAAGAATTTTTAGGCATATTACGATATAAAATAAGAAATTATATGATTTTCATGCATGTTGGCTTTGTGGTGGAATTGGACATGTTTAAGAATTTGGTTAATGGACTTTAGGAAAGGTTGAAAATGTTTGGACTATATGGATTTTGGGTTTTAGTACTGATGTTATACTTTTGGGGTCATAAGTTAATCGTGAAGATTATGAACGCTTTTGGGACATGTAGGTTTTTTAAGAAAAATACTGATGATGTGTGGTTATTAGTTGAGTTAATTTTGAGACTTTCACATAAAGAATGATGATTCGAAGACTGCGACGATACTTAGAACTATAAATTGGGTAATTTGAGATTTTTAGGTTTTGATGAAAATGTAAGATATGTTATGAGAATTGATTTTGTGTTTAATAAGCTTAAGATTATTGAACTTTATGTTAAGGGAAACATATAAAACTAAATTAGGAATGCCAAGAACTTATGGGTTAATTGTGCAATTTTTGAAATTTGAAACCAATTGGATAATTTTCGAGGAAATTAAGAATTAATTTTGCAATTATTAAGGAATCTGGGGACTAGTTTTGCAATAAGTGAGAATTGAATGGTTTAAATGATAGAAATTTTCGATGATTTAAGCTTGAAGAAATATTTAGAACCTTGAAATATATTGATTATAATGTTATAAGGAATGGTAATCAAGGGCATTGAGGACCGCTTAAGTTTTCAAGATTTTTATGCATGTTAAATTCCTTTACTCTGATTTTCATGAAATTATTTCACGTTATTTAAACAAGTACTTGGTGGAAGCTCTTTTACATTTCAAATATTTAGAAAATCATTTTATTGTATTTCATTTTGAGAGATTATTATTTATTAAAGAAAAAAATTTTATTTTCCGCAAATTCTAAGTAGTTTTAAAGTTACGGTACGTTGCAGCTGGTGTGGGCCATTGTGAGATTCATAGGGTGTAGTGGTCGTGTTCGTCCCTGGAAGGCTGATGCGGCACGTAATGCGTTTGGAGTGCCGAAGTTCGTGGAGTCCAGAGCTTAGGGCATCGGGTCTGAGTCCCAATGGGGACTGATCACGGGCTTAGATAGAGTCTAAGGAAGAGGTCTAGGTCCTGGTCAGATTCGTTTCGAGCCGTGGTCCGTTTGGAGTAGTCAAATGTCCAAACGTGTCAAATAGAGACGAGATAGGCCTAGGTTAAATTTCTTAGTCTTGCTTTGGTTTTTGGCCTTGGATTGGGGATTTTCAGTAGCTTATATTGAGTCATAAGAAGTGACTAATTGTCTGGTCTCAGGTTGGTTAGAGTCGGAAGGGTAGTTTAGTCATTTGTTTGCCCAAAAACGCAAAAACGGGGTAAAATTTTTTTTGAAACCTAGGTCCTAAGATGAAATTTCCATAAATTTTTTGAATATTTTTAGTATTTTTAAAATTTTGGTATCGAGTCATTTTCATTAAGTCAAAATCCGGTGTCGTTCCGGTACATGTTGTGTCGTATCGAGTTCGGTCGGTTCGAGGAAAGTCGAGGGCGGTTTGCAACTTCCTAAAATGATTCCATGTCAGATATATGTTTTTTTATAAGTTTTAATGTATTTGCATATTTCTTGCCATTTTTAGAAGTTTCCACATATATGCATATTGTATGCTATTTTTAGCAGCTACGACGCAAAAATATGTTTTAATCCATTTCAATAGATGTAAAGAATACAATGGTTATACATGTTTTTAGATATGATATTATAAAAAAAATATTTTTGAAGAATGTGAATTGATCGTGACTTAAACGTAGTAAGAAATCCTTTGAAAATAGGAAAGTTGATCTTGCAATGAAAATGGGTGAATCGATGATAACAGGGGCAGGAATCTCATTAATAATGAAACCATTGAAGAAGTTAACTGTGAAGTTATTTTAAGTTAGTCGGTGAGATCGTCGAAGAAGTGCACGTTGAACCCAGCGGCCTACTACTATGGTTAATAGATTGATAAATTGGCTTTATGTTGTCACTACCGATGATCAGATTTCACTTAAAAGTATCATTTTATGGAAAAGTTTATGTTTATGCATGATTTATAAAATTGCATATTTTTGGAAGTTATGTGATTGCATGACAAATCTATTTTTAGTAAAAGTATTTTTACTCATGTGTTTGTGTTGGAATATTAAATGTTTGCAATTTTGATTTTGATGTTAACCAAATTTGTTATTTTGTTTCTAATGATTACGCAAGTGCGCTGAAATTTGAACTGATCAGGATTCGAAATGATCAGTTATCGAGCCAAAACTGAAGATATCGAGACGCAAAACTGAAAGCGCAACTGATTGCCCAAACTGAATCAGTTCAATTGATATATCAAAGACCAGTTCAACTGATTGTCCAGCTGATAGGTGGTTCAGTAGAAGAACTTCAGAAGCCTGACCAGCTGATGAAGAGCTCAACTGATGAATAGCTCAGCTGACCAATTCAACTGAATCGGTGAAATCAGTTTAGCTGACGAGCTAACTGATTTCACCATACCAGTTCAAGATCAGTTCAACTGACCATTTCATAACATCATTTAGGAGCCGACCAGTTTTCAGAACTTGACAAGCTTATCTAAGTGGAATCCGGCTATGCACAACGGTATAAAAGCAATTGTACGATAAAACTACAATAGTGAACGTTGCAGCAAAGCATAAAGCCAAGAACGAATTCAAACTGCAACAAATATATTTGATGTGTCTTGGTGTACGGTCACATTGCCTCTGTAAATACTAGATCAAGACCTTTAACAAACAAGTGTGTGAAAATCAGAAAAGAAGAGAAAAATAGTGCATGCCAACTGCTTAGTCTAGAAGCAAAATTCTCAGCGTGTGAGAACACTTTCGTGTTGTATTCGTAGATCAGTTCTCACACACTCACACACAATCACTCACACATACAGAGAGTAGAGCTTATTGATAATGAAATGTCTATTGTTTAAAATGCTACTAATAATTTTTTTTTATCATTTTTCGAAAATCATAAATCATGAATGCATGCAATACTGCTGAAAATTTTCATTATAAAATAGTAGCCATCAACAAACAGGTAAAAATACTATAGTTTTAAAAATAGACAAATCGTCAACTCTAGGCATGAGTTTTTTTTAAACATCCTGATAACCAATAACGTAATAATATTAATGAGTAAAAATATTAATATCCTCTCTTATCTCAAAACATGATGTGCGGAAGAAAAAATGTCCTCGGGCTCACGTGCGCACATCCAATTCCATCTACTCAGTATTCGGCACCTCCAACCTCATGATAAAAATGCTCACCTGCATCATTCACATCTAGTGAGTTTAAAGACTAAATACACCTGTAACGTTAATAGCAAGTACATATACATAACATGCAACAGTGAACAGTACCGTACTGAAAATACATTTCATGAACTTGAAAAGAAACATGAAATTAAACATTTCATATCATGGCATAGCGTGTCAAAAACATCACATCATATCATCATATGCCTATAAATTTTCTTTTATTGAGTTCAGTTCATTAGTCGTGACTTTCGTACCAGCTCTATCATATCAGCTCTATTCGATGGAGCAATCTACGTATAACCATGGTACCCGGCGACTGTCGGACATCAGCGATAGTATTATCCATCAACTGTGCCTATGCCTCATCATCATCGTATACATATATCGTCAGTTACAACCAACTCTGATTCTTCAAAAGCATCATCATTTTCATCACTTATCAAAATCATGCATATACGTAATTTTTCCTTAAAACCAAGCAGGCAACGTATTTTTCATAATTCATTAAAATCATGCTCATGATACAAAAAAATTTAAATAAAACACGTCAAATTGTTCTCGGGGTTTTTTTTGAACTAAAATCTCGACTCAGGTGTAAAATGACCATTTTGCCCATAGAAACCTAAATTTACCATTTTACCCCTAGAGCTCAAAATTTCGACCCAAAGCCTACCAAACTCCTCAAAACACCTCAAAACATATTAATAAGCGTTTTTTAGACGTAAACTTGATCTCGTTTCAAAACTTATACGATTTGTTTAAAACTTGGACTAGGTCCCGGTTTTAACCCAAATCAATCTGAAACTTAACCAAAATATTCCCAACTTTTTACCAAACCTTATGCACATCCTACCAGCCCTTAAACCATCTAGACCCGTACACTAAGCCCATCGAACAGCCCCTGCAAGTTGCTGGATTTTCGACTCTTGCTAATACTCAACGCTAGTCGCACCCAACTCATGGTTTATCAACCCTAGGCCTAACCCTCGAGGACCAGCCTTGGTCCAGCTCTTCTAGTGTACCTTAGGACCCTACTGGATAGACCTAAGCACAGCCCTCAGCCCCATGAACGCACACTCCTCAATCCATCAAGAAATCTCTCGGTCTAGCCACCTTCGACTCATATCGGTTCCTAACCTATAAATCTCCCTTCCACCCGAGACCAGCCTTGTATGGAACTCCCCTATGCCTCGGTTGGACCCTCATGGACCGCACGATGTCCTGGTTCAGCCCTCGCTCGGTCGGGCCTACCATCCTTCTTCACAAAACCAACCCATAACCCTAGTCGCCTAAGGGAAACGTTCGGCCATCCCTCAAACCATGTACAACCCGAGACTCCAGCGTCATGACACATTAGTTTGCAGCATACACGTCCCTTAAACGACCTAGCTACAACAGCCATTGCATCAAACACAAAGGAAAGTTGAATATGAGTCAAGAAAATGCATGTTTCATGTCAAACCTTTGCAAATATGGCACCACATGATAAATAAAAGAAATTTTCGTGCAATGATGACAAAAAGAGATACAAGGCATGCCTTAGCGTATAAAGCTCGAAAACTTGAAGATACGCGCATAGGGCTTGCATCGGAGAGACGGAGATGAGTTTTTCTTGAAACCTACGGAGGATTTCGAAGGAAGCTGCTGGTTTTTCTTTTGAAAAGCTGCTGAATGAGAGGGAGGGGCAGCCATCATGGGGGATTAGGTTTAGGGTTTTGTTGGGTAGTGTTTAAGTTAAATAAACATGCACTATTGGGCCCTTAATTAAAATAAAGGGTTTTGGGCCCATTAAGCACTAAAATAAACCCAACAATCCCAATTACACTCCTAAAAATTATTTCGTTTTGGTAGGTTTTTGAAAATAATGCTCGAACCCTCAAAAAGTCATCTGAATCATTAAAAATTGCGTACCGCTAAAAATATAAACCGACAAGTATAAATACCCAAGCAAGGCCCATTTTAAAAAACATACTTAAAAACACCTCATATTAAATCATTAAAAATAATTATTCATAGAAATATTTTTCCTGATTATCTCTGGTCTCCGTTACTCGTTCGAGTGTGAAATGTAATTTAAAACCTTAATGCATGAAACTTTAATAACCCATGCATTAAAACACATAATGATGCAATAAACATATATTTAATCCATTAAAACAACCTAATAAATTAAACAAAAAATTGATAACTTGCATGTATGTGGTTTGCGTGGACCGTCAAATTTTCGGGATGTTACATATAAGTTGAGTGAGTCTTGCACAAAGACGTTAAACTTGTGTATGTAGTCTTGGACACGTAGACGTTAAACAAGTGTTGGCTGGAAGGTGCTGTCTTCAGTCTAGACCAGGAGTTCAATTAGGGAGTGGTGTAAGTCCTAAGCTGAGTGTGTTTGTACAAGGTGTTGTATAAATCAAAGTCTTCTAGTGGATCCTATCCAAGGTGGTAGAAGGATGACGTAGGAGCAATTGATGTCTCCGAACATTCATAAATATATCTTGTGTACTTAACTGCTTAACTATTATTTTCAAACTGATTTGATCAGTTCTAACTATTATCAGTTCAGTTCTCACCATAATTGAACTGATATATGCAAGAATTGATCCCCCTTATATCAGATAATCAGTTTACACAAGTTAAAAGCTTTAAACTGATTAGCTTCCTTAACAAATGATTATTTCGAATATTTTTTCGATTGGTTTAAAACCAAACACGATCTAATTCATCGATTTTACATTCTTAGAAAATGAGATATTGCAGCTCATTGGGAATATTGTGTTTGAAAAACCCTCATAGGTGCCTAGAACCGATCTATCAATTGGTATTAGAGCTAGCTGTTCTAAGAAGGACATTTGAAAGCTGATATTTAAAATATGTTTCAACATGTTAATTAAAATGGATTTCAAAATCTTCTTAAAAATATTATATGAGCTTATCGTGGGAAAAGAGAAGATTGTTGGATCTGCAACTAACATTGTAGCCACTTCTCTTAACTCCAGATTTTGTTGTTTTAGCAACTTGCAGGGTTTTGAGTTCAAACTGACAGCAAAACAGCTAAATTGATCGGTGGACAAGATTTCAGTTTCTAGCCTACCATTTCAGCTGATCAACAGACGAAGCCTAGCTAAGTTGAAATGTTGGATGGTTAGGAGCTTAATCATCAACAGTATACTATCGCTTCATTGTCATATCAGATGAAAATAGATGATCAATGCGGTTCAACTTTAGTTGAGTTTTGTTTGAGTCAACTCGATCAGTTAGCCAGCACAAAGATCATGTCCAAGGCAAATTAGCTGCTCTTCTGGCAAAAAGAGACTCAAGATCATTGCAGCATTTCAAAACATTCAAGGCAACCAGTTATTTGTATATTCAGTTATATTATGCATAAACTGACTGATATTTGAAGTTGTTTTAAAATCTGTCATTGTAGTAGCAATTCCTTTACACATGATGGTGTGCTTAAATGTATTATACAAGCGACACTTATTTTATTAAATAAAAATCATATTTATCCAGTTGGTTTGAATGCAACTGAACTGATACTTCCAGTTAATGTGTTTCCTAAACTGCTTGAATATTAAATGTTGCTAAAAAATCTTTTTAAATCGCGTAAATGATTATATTTTTAAGGGGGAGTCTTTAATTCAGTTCTTGAGGGGGGCTTTTCTTTAAAAAAACTATTTTTAAATATGATATCCCTCGAACAGAAAATTTTTTAATTAAATTATTTTGATTATCACAAAAAGGAAGAATCAGTTAAATTTTAAATTGCTTTACTAGCTCAAGTTTTGTGTTCATAAAAAAGGGGATATTATTGGAACATTTCATGTTCGCAATCCTTATTTTTATGTTAACAAAACTTGATATTTTGTTTCTATTGATTTTCCCTAAGTGCACATAAATTGGAACTGATCAGGATTCGAACTGAAAAGTTATCGAGTCAAAACTGAAGCTATTGAGACGCAAAACTGAAAGCGCCAACTGATTGCCGAAACTGAATCAGTTCAACTGATATATCAAAGACTAGTTCAACTGATTGTCCAGCTGATAGGTGGTTCAGCAGAAGACCTTCAGAAGCCCGGCCAGCTGATGAAGAGCTCAACTGATGAAGAGCCCAGCAGACCAGTTCAATTGAATCAGTAAATCAGTTCAGCTGACGAGCCAACTGATTTCACCACACCAGTTCAACTGACTAGTTCATAATATCAGTTATGAGCCAACTAGTTTGCAGAACACGACAAACTTATCTAAGTGAAATCCAGCTCTGAACAACGATATAAAAGCAATTGTACGATCAAAGTACAATATTGAACGTTGCAGCAGAGCTTAAAGCCAAGAAAGAATTCAAACTCCAATGAACACATTTGATGAGTCTTGTTGTACGGTCACAGTGCCTCTATAATTACAAGATCAAGACCATCAACAAACAAGTGTGTGAAGAACGGAAAAGAAGAGAAAAATAGGGCATGCCAACTTCTTAGTGTAGAAGAAAAATTCTCAGTGTGTGAGAACACTTTCGTGTTCTATTCATAGATCAGTTCTCATACACTCACACAGAATCACTCACACATACAAAGAGTAGTTCTTAATGATAAGTTGAGTGAGTCTTGCACAAAGACGTTAAACTTGTGTATGTAGTCTTTGACACATAGACGTTAAACAAGTGTTGGTTGGAAGGTGTTGTCTTCAGTCTAGACTGGTGTTCATTTAGGCAGTGGTATAAGTCCTAAGCTGAGTGGGTTTGTATAAGATGTTGTATAAATCAAAGTCTTCTAGTGGATAGTACCCGGAGTGGTAGAAGGGGTGACGTAGGAGCAGTTGAAGTCTCCGAACATCCATAAACATATCTTGTGTACTTTACTGTTTTACTATTATTTTATAATTTATTTGAATACTTCGAGCTGTTATCACTTCAGTTCTCACCATAACTGAACTGATATATGCAAGAACTGATCCCCCTTATATCAGTTTACACAAGTTAAAAGCTTTAAACTGATTAGCTTTCTTAACGAAGGAATATTAAAAGTATTTTCCACTTGGTTTAAAACGAAGCTCGATCTAGTTCATCAGTGTTTACATTCTTAGAACACGAGCAATTGCAGCTCATTAAGAATATTTTGTTTGAAGTACCCTCGCAGGTGCCTAGAACCGATCCATCAGCTTGTATAATTATGTACTTCTTATTTTTGGTTTGAGCATGCTTAGCCATTAGACACACTAGGTTTGGTTGGTTGTAGGTGGTTAGGGTTTAAGTCCTGAGGTACGGACCATAGAGCCATCCAGGAGACGCAGTGCATACCAGAGGACCTTGAAATTCCGTATATGTTAAAGATTTTAATGATTTTATGGATTATTGTTTTTGTTTAGAGTCCGATAAGATGATAGAAATTTTGGGGATAAATTTCTAGATGTTTATTGCCTTACTTATTATTTCCGCATGAATGATTATGGATAGTATGAAATTTTGTTTATTTGATTATTTTTTCTCGTTTTGTTATGATAAATTATTTAGGCATGTCTTAGGAAATGAGGTTGTTGTTGCAAAAAAGGGTAAATTTAAATGAGTAGTTAGGCTTGTTTCAGTTGGTATCAGAGTCGTGGTTCTTGAAAAAGGTTATGCCTTCTGCCATTTCTAAGGAGCTCGATAAGTCGCGCCTCAAATCTGTGTGTTTTATTGCTTTAAAATTTAATTGTCTAGATATTCTTGCTTATATGACTGCCAGAGATAAATGTTAGACGCCTTTTATTTTAAAACTGCATGTTGGTTATTTGTTGGTTTCGACAACTTGTAAAGATATGCTTCCTACACGAGTTCTTTGCAAAGATAGTGAGGATAGGTTGGGAGGAGGAGAGAGGCAGGAGTAGGAGATTCCACAGCCTCCTCCTACCGAGGATGCTAGTGCTCGTGTGCTAGCTGGTATGGCTCGACTACAGGAGCTGCATGTCGGGAATACTGCATGTCCGATCGGAGACGGTTTATGCGAGGTTCAGGCGGATGGACCCCGAGGACTTTTCTGGAACCACTGATCCATTCGTGGTCGAGGGATGGATCGGGTCTTTTGAGGTGATCTTTAGATATATGGATATGACAGACGCTGAACAGTTTCGTTGTACCATTTATTTGTTGAAGGGCGATGTTTTCTTATGGTGAGTGGGAGTGGAGCGAGGGGCGAATCTAGCAACGTTGACCTGGGAGGACTTCAAGTGGATATAATTTGATAAGTACTTCACTTCCGATATCCTTTCGAGGTTGAAGAGGGAGTTCATGAGTCTCCGGCATGGGGACTCTTCTATTACCGAATTCATCCAGAAGTTTGACCGAGACTGTCACTTTGTGTCTGTGATTGCAAATGATGTTACAGAGAAGTTACGACATTTCTTGGATGGTTTGAGACCGATGATCCGTCGGGATGTGTTGCTGGCAGAACCGATTGGCTATAATGCTGCTATTGCTAAAGCCTTTCGTGCTGAGCAGTCACTGAAAGACATCAAGTGGGAGATACAGCACAACAGGAACCGTTCTCAGCAGCCGAGTCAACAGATTAAGAAGACCTTCATGGGGCCTAACAGGGGTCAGGGTCAGCAGAAGTCTCAGGGGGCGCTGAAACAGCCATAGAAACCAGGTGCCCAAAGTGTGATGTGAAACCATTGTTTAAGGAATTCAACCGCCACCATTATGGCAAGTGTATGTGAGGCTTTGGGAATTACTTCAAATGTGGAGAGCAAGGGAATCTAGCCCTCTATTGCCCTAAGCTTCAGTCGCCTGCAACTAGCAGGGCATATGTTATGCATGCAAAGGAGGCTGAGCTAGACACTACTCTCATCACATGTATTTTAATAGGCATTACACTTTGCCAATTTATGTGGGATACTAGATAGCATGTTAGTATTGCTTGTGGTATAAGATTTGATTGTCTATTTATTTAGAAATTGTTACAAAATTCTAGATTCTTAACCCTAGGAAATTAGTAATTTTGCGCTTTTAATAGTTAAGAAGTTTGCGTTGGGTGTGCTACTACAATAATTTCAAGAAGAATCTGTGTTGAGGGCGTAGCTAAGAATGCCCTGTTAGATTTTGGAGCTAAATTTTTTTTCCTCAATCTTTTGTGAGCCGTTTGAGGGTCGAACCCGAGCAGTTGCATGTGGGATTTAGAGTTATGGTACCTTCGACAGAGGAGATGTTGTCGTCTAGCGTGGTTCGAGGTGTGGAGCTCGAGATGCAGGGTTATTTTATTCAAGAAGATCTTATTTTATTTCCTATGCCTGAGTTCGACATTATATTGGGTATGGATTGGTTGGCAGCTAATGAAGCTGATCGACTTTTGTAGGAGGACCGCATCTAATCATGTTGGCGGGGAGTCTCTCATATTTGAGGTATCTTAGAGCAGTCTTATGTCGCTCATTATCTCTTGTTTACGCGTGAGGAAGTTGATGATGAAGGGATGTCTAGATTTTTTGGCCAGCGTTATTTTCATTCCTAACGCTGCCTTCGAGGCTATTGAGGAGGTGGAGATAGTTAGAGAATTCCATGATTTTTTTCCTAACAGTGTAGCTGGTGTTCCACCTCCAAGAGAGGTGGATTTTTCTATCGAGTTGATGTCTGGTATTATGCCGATCTCTAAGGCACCATGTTTTCTTGCACCTATGGAGATGAAGGAGCTGAAAGATCATATTAAGAAGTTGCTAAACAAGGGTTTAATTTGTTTGAGTTCATCTCCATGGAGCGCGCCAATTCTCTTTTTGAATAAGAAAGATGGTAGTGCGAGACTCTGTATTGATTATCGGGAGTTGAACAGAGTGAACATGAAGAATAAGTATCCGTTGCCAAGGATCGAAGACCTATTTGATCAGTTGCAGGGAGTTTCGGTGTTCTTGAAGATAGATTTTCGTTCCGGTAATCATCAGCTGAAGGTCAAAGAAGCGGATGTCCTAAGACAGCCTTCAAAACTCGTTATGGGCACTACAAATTCCTTCTGATTCCATTTGGGTTGAAAAATGCCCCAGCGATCTTCATGGATCTCATGAATCGCATATTTAAGTCGTATTGGGATCAGTTTATTGTAGTGTTCATTGACAACATCTTGATCTATTCGAAGATTCTTGAGGAGCACAATCAGCATCCGAGGATTGCAATGCAGGTGATTCGGCATCGAATGTTGTTTGCCAAATACAGCAAGTGTGAGTTCTTGTTAGAAAAGGTGGAGTTCTTAGGCCACATTATTTCGAGGGATGGAGTAGAGGTCGACCCGTCTAAGGTCGAAGCTGTGAAGGAGTGGTCAGTGCCTAGGAATGTATCCAAGATTTGCAGCTTCTTAGGCATGGCTGGTTATTATCGCGAGTTTATCAAGGGCTTTTAATCTATTGCAGTGCCCTTGACAACTTTGACGAAGAAAAATTTCAAGTTTTTGCGGAGTGCCGAGTGCCATAACAGTTTTGAGAAGTTGAAACAAGCACTTACTGCAGCACCAGTGATGCCTTCCGAGCAAGGGGATTATTTGCTATACACGGATGCGTCGAAGCTCGGTTTGGGCGCTGTACTGATGCAAAATGATAGCTGCAGTTGTTTTTGCATTGAAGATCTGGATACATTACTTGTACGGTGAAAAATGCAAGATTGAAGATCTGGAGACATTACTTGTCTAGACAGCTGAAAATTCATGAGAAGAACTATCCTAATCAAAACCTTGAATTAGCTTCATTTGGTTTTGCATTGAAGATCTGGATACGTTACTTGTATGGTGAAAAAAGCAAGATTGTGACATTAGTTAACACCTGGGGAAAGCTAATATGGTTGCCAATGTCTTGAGCGAGAAGACAGCAGTAATAGGCCATCTAGCAGTATGGAAACCTCTGCATACAGATATTCAGAGGTTCGACCTTGAGATTTATGCTAATGGCCATGCTCTGAGATTATCTACTTTGACGGTGTTGTCCACTATGAGAGACCTCATTCTTACTGAGCAGTCTACTGATGAGCAGTTGCAGAAGTGGAAGACGAGGGACAAATCGAAGGGCAGTACATTGTATTAGGTGGAGGACGAAATTGTCAGATATAGAGGCCGCTTATGGGTGTCTAGTGGTGATTCATTGAGAGTCGAGATTATGATGGAGGCACATGCTTCGTCGTACTCTATCCACCCAAGGAATATGAAGATGTATAAAGACATACTATTACTCTCCTGGTGGCCGGATATGAAGAGAGACATTCTGATATAATTCCTCGTATGAATAAAAAGTAAACACGACTAAAGTAGAATCACGCCCTCAATTCTATGACGAACAAGGATCGTTGTTGTGTCCCGATCTTTTGAATCAAGTGTGTGCGTGATTTTCACCTCTAAAACTATGAAAGTTTAGCAACATATAACCACAAGAAAACAATCGTCACTCGAAAGAACCTTCAAAGAACTCGTCTTTGACAATCCGCGTAAGAACGATCAAAAAACGCCACAAAGTAAAGCTTTGATAAGTTTTATTTTGAAAACAAAGCAAAAACTTTAATTGTTTGAGAGAAATCTTAAGAACAAATTAATTCAACCTTCAATAATATGAAAAAGTGTGTCCAAATTCGTCCAAATATACATCCAAAATCAAAAAGATAATTATGTAAACAAAATCTGCGCCAAATCTTCGCGGATATCATAGGACACGGACCCCGTGTACTGGTCCGGAGTGGGGTCAGTGTAGGCATTGTAATTTTCACTGCCGAGGATAATCGACACGGACCCCGGGTACAGGTCTGGGTTGGGGTCCGTGTACACTCTGGTAATTCTCATTTTCGATGATAATCGACACGGACCTCGGGTACAGGTCCGGGGTGGGGTCCGTGTACTCTCTGAAGATTCCTTCCTTGATCTTCCTCAATTATTGCTTTAATAATGTTCTTTTCGTCCCCAAACGTACTCCCCTGCATCACGAACCCTTCGGAACTTTGCACCTTACTCGTAGGCCCTTCTTTATTGCTCATTACTCCTTGTAGTGCCTCTTTGAATTTCTTTAATCGTTCTCTCGTGATTGTTCCCTCCGGCAACTCTAATGGATCACACGCTTTCCTCGGAGCTTGGCCTACCATTATCGCATCATCCTCCCCTTCTTGAAAATGATTTGTCCTCAAATCTTGTTCATAACCTACATCAAACAAGGAAAGATCACTAACATTAAAAGTAGAACTCACATTATACTCATCTGGCAGATCGAGTTTGTAGGCGTTGTCATTGATCCTTTCGAGGACTTGAAATGGTCCATCACCCCTCGGTAGTAGCTTTGAACGTTGCTTCTCACGGAACCTTTCCTTCCGCAAGTATAGCCACACCCAATCACCCAATCATACACAATCTCAAATGGCGAATAACTAGTAGTAGAATGCATGCAACGATTATAAGCAAACTCAACAAATGGCAAACAATTTTCCCAATTCTTTAAGTTCTTTTTAAGAATAGCACGCAAAAGTGTTCCTAAAGTTCTGTTAACAACTTCAGTTTGCCCATCTGTCTGAGGATGACACGTGGTAGAAAACAACAATTTTGTGCCAAGTTTTGCCCATTATGTTTTCCAAAATTAACTCAAGAATTTAACATCACGATCAGAAACAATAGTCCTAGGCATACCATGCAACCTATCGACTTTTCTAAAGAACAAATCTGCAATGTTAGAAAGTTTTATGACAAGCAACAAAATGTGCCATTTTAGAAAATCTATCAACAACAACAAATACTAAATCCCTCCCCTTCTTTGTCCTAAGCAACCCCAAAACAAAGTCCATAGAAATATCGACCCAAGGTTCACTAGGGACAGGAAGTGGTATATACAAGCCATGCGGTTGCGTCCTAGACTTAGCTTGTCTAAATGTTATGCACTTTTCACAAATACGCTCAACATCACGCTTCATATGTGGCCAATAGAAATGTTCATGCAATGAACTTAACGTTTTAGCCACACCAAAATGTCCCATCAAACCACCCCCATGTGCCTCCCTAACAAGTAATTCATGAATGGATGATCTAGGGATGCACAACCTATCTTCTTTAAACAAGAAACCATTATGCAAATAGAATTTTTCATGTGGACCATGCATACAAGTTCCAAACACACTCTTAAAATCCTCATCTAGCACATACAACTCCTTGACATGCTCAAACCCCAAAATTTTAGATTCTAAGGTAGAGAAAAGTATGTACCTTCGTGATAGTGCGTCGACCACTACGTTTTCCTTACCTTTCTTATATTTGATCATGTAGGGGAATGTCTCCCGCCACCCACTTGGCATGTCTCTTGTTCAACTTCTGCTGCCCCTTAAGATGCTTTAAGGATTCATGATCCGTATGAATCACAAACTCCCTAGACCTCAAGTAGTGGTGCCACGTTTCAAGAGTCCTCACAAGCGCATAGAGCTCATTGTCATATGTTGGATAGTTCAGCGCTGCTCCATTGAGCTTTTCACTAAAGTACGCCACCGGCCGTCCTCCTTGCATCAACACTCCACCAATACCTACACTTGAAGCATCACATTCAATTTCAAAAGTATTAGAAAAATCAGGTAAAACAAGTAAAGGAGCATTAATTAATTTTTGCTTGATAATATTAAAGGACTTCTCTTGCTCCTCGCCCCAATGGAATGGAACATTCTTCTTGATTACCGCCGTCATCGGTGCAGCCAATGTGCTAAAGTCTTTTACAATCCTCCTATAGAAGCTTGCAAGTCCATGAAAGCTTCGGACTTGACCAACAGTAGTAGGCACTGGCCAGTCTCGAATAGCACTTATCTTGTCTTCATCCACTTCTATCCCCAGTGAGCTTGCCACAAAACCAAGAAAGACAAGTTTGCTTGTACAAAAATCACATTTTTTTTAAGTTAGCATATAAATTTTCAGCCCTTAGTGTGATTAGCACAAGTCTCAAGTGATTAACATGCTCATCCAAGTTTTTGCTATATACTAGGATATCATCAAAATAAACCACAACAAACTTTCCTATGTGTGCACGTAAAACATGATTCATTAACCTCATAAAGGTTCTAGGAGCGTTAGTTAAGCCAAATGGCATTACCATCAACTCATATAACCCGTATTTGTTTTTAAATACAGTTTTCCACTCATCACCTTCCCTCAACCTAATTTGGTGATAACCACTCTTCAAATCAATTTTGCTAAAGACACAAGCACCATGCAGTTCATCTAACATATCATCTAGTCTAGGTATGGGATGCCTATACTTAATGGTTATGTTATTGATTGCTCTAAAATCTACACACATACGCCATGAGTCATCTTTCTTAGGAACTAATAAAACAGGTACAGCACAAGGAGACATTGACTCACGCACAAAACCCCTATCTAACAACTCACTTACCTGCCGTTGAAGCTCCTTAGTCTCCTCCGGATTGCTCCTATAAGCTGGACGATTTGGCAATGCACTCACTGGCACAAAATCAATTTGGTGCTCAATCCCCCTCAATGGTGATAGCCCTTGAGGTAACTCCTCCGGAAATATATCATCAAATTCCTCCAAAAGTAAAACAACAATGCTCGGAAGGGACCCGGCTATTTCACTTGTGTTAAAGAGGATCTCTTTATAAAGAATCAACACAAGTGGTTCATGTGTGTGCATCAATTGCTTCAACTCACTCTTTTAGGCCATATATGTTTTTGTATTGGCCTCTTTCCTCTCATTTTCTTTCCTCTTTTTTTTTTTTGTATGGCTACCTCACCTTTTTATCATTCTTTTTTTCAGCCATCTCATTTTTGTCTTCAAAGGCCACCTCACTTTTTGGTTTACTTTTTTTTTCGGCCTCATCTCTCTTTTTTTTTTTCAATTGGTCCTCCAACACTTGCTTTGGGGACAAAGGAAGTAATACAATAGATTCCTTCTTCAATACAAATGAATACCTATTCTTGAACCCATCATGTGTCACATTCCTATCATATTGCCACGGTCTACCCAACAAGATATGACAAGCATGCATGGGCACCACATCACACAAGACCTCATCAACATACTTCCCAATCGAAAAAGAAACCAATACTTGTTTGTTCACCTTCACCTCCGAACAATCATTCAACCATTGAAGCATATATGATTGAGGATGCTTTAATGTAGGTAAACCCAATTTTTCTACCATCTCACTACTAGCCACATTGGTGCAACTTCCCTCATCTATGATAAGATTGCAAACCTTGCTATTCACAAAACATCTAGTATGAAACAAGTTTTTCCTTTGGTTAGTCTCATCCTCCTTGACTTGGGCACTCATGATCCGGCTAGTCACTAGTGCTTCACCTACAACCTCTTCATATCCCTCATCATGATCCTCTAATGCAGGCATCTCATCATGATAACCCTCGTCATCACTCTCACTTTGGGACTCATAATCACCATAACCATTCAAAATCACCACCCTCTTATTTGGACATTGGCTAGCAATATGACCCACCCCTTGACACCTAAAACACTTAATATCCCTAGAACGATTAAGAGGAGTTTCAGACTTACCTTGCACTCCTTGCTTAGGCGTATCTTGCTGGGTCTCAATCTTGGGCTTGGTCACCACTTTACTTTCATCACGTTTTGCCACATTTTGTCGCCAAGAAGATGACGAACTCCCAGTTTGATTGGTGCGGCCAACTCCTCTCCCCTTGAGTTGTTGCTCCACGTTTATGGCCATTTGCACCATCTAGTCTAGATTCAAGTAGTGCCTAAGCTCAACTTGATCTTGAATCTCCCTGTTCAAACCACAAAGGAAACGTGCCATGGTGGCCTCACTATCCTCCTCGATATTTTCCCTAATCATGACTACTTCCATCTCCTTATAGTAGTCCTCAACACTGTTTACTCCTTGTCTCAAAGTTTGTAGCCTCTTAAACATCTCCCTATAATAGTGATTGGGCACCGCCAACCTAACCTTCATTTGTTCGGAGTAGTCGTGACATTCAAACACAAACTCTACCCTCTTTTCTCATTTTAAGTATGCCTTCGGATCTGGTTTCCCATGGAACGATGGAATTTTCATCTTAATACTACCCATGTTACCATCTTCCCTATTCCCATCATATCTACTCCATACGGCTTCCCTTCTGCCTCTACCAAATCCTCTACCTCTTTCTTTCCTACCCCAATTCTCATTTTGGCTCTCCTCTTCTTCTCCCAAATCATATTTTTCATCTTCTTCTCCTCTACCCAAATCTTTAGGCTTAGATTTATCTCCACTAGTACTAACTTGAAGCCTACTCATCCTCTTATGTAACGGCTCCAACTCAACCCTCATCATCCAAGTGAAATGTCCAAACAACGCCTCCATTTGATTCTTAGATAACCCTTGGTTCGAACTTTCTCCTACATCCCTCTCCATTTTACTTTCACATTTTTTACCTGCAAGAAACGTTAGTAGAAAACAAAATATTTCTCAACCAAATTATCACGGTCACTCCAAAGAAAATTCACTCATCTCTCCTCTCTTATTTTTTGCTCACAACAAATACTCACCAATCACTCCAAAGAAATAATGCTCGCACTCAAGTGTTTTCACTCGAATTTGATAGTTCTCTCGAAAGTGTGCTCAAACTTTGTATTTGTATGTGTCAAACAATCGAGTTCAACTTGTGAATAAATGTGATCGACTCACTTGGACAGCGTAGACAAGCAATTTGAATATATATGAAACTTTTTTTTTAGAATGTGAGAGATAATTGAATATGACTCTCCAAAGAAAATAGAACAAAATATCAAAAAGAAATAATGGTGAATTTTTTAATTTTTTTGTACTCTTTTTTTGGGCTACTACTCGAAAATCCAAAAAAAAAAAAGAATCACAAAATTTCGAGAATCACTGATTCACGAAAAAGACTAAGAATTATAAACGTCACAGATCTAACAAACAAACGAAACGATAATACAGATCTGAAAATTTAAGAACAAGATAAACTTACTTGAATTCAATGAGCCAAAGCTCTGATACCAAATGATATGATTTTTCATACGAATAAAAAGCAAACACGATTAAATTAGAATTGCGCCCTCAATTTTATGACGAACAAGGATCGTTGTTGTGTCCCAATCTTTTGAATCAAGTGTGTGCATGATTTTCACCTCTAAAACTATGAAAGTTTAGCAACAAATAACCACAAGAAAACAATCGTCACTCGAACGAACCTTCAAAGAACTCGTCTTTGACAATCCGCGTAAGACCGATCGATAAATGCCACAAAGTAAAACTTTGATAAGTTTGATTTTGAAAACAAAGCAAAAGCTTTAATTGTTTGAGAGAAATCTCAAGAAAAAATTAATTCAATCTTAAATAATGTGAAAAACGGTGTCCAAATTTGTCCAAATATACATCCAAAATCAAAATGATATCAAAAAGATAATTATGTAAACAAAATCTGCGCCAAATCTTCGTGGATATCATAGGACACGGACCCCGTGTATGGGTCCGGAGTGGGGTCCGTGTAGGCACTGTAATTCTCATTGCCGAGGATAATCGACACGGGCCCTGGGTATAGGTCCGGGATGGGGTCTGTGTACACTCTGGTAACTCTCATTTTCGAGGATAATCGACAAGGACCCCGGGTACAGGTCCGGGGTGGGGTCTGTGTACTCTCTGAAGTTTCCTTCTTTGATCTTCCTCAATTATTGCTTGAACAATGTTCCGTTCGTCCCCAAACATACTCCCCTGCATCACGAACCCTTCGGAACTTTGCACCTAACTCATAGGCCCTTCTTTATTGCTCATTACTCCTTGTAGTGCCTCTTTGGATTTCTTTAATCGTTCTCTCGTGATTGTTCCCTCTGGCAACTCTAATGGATCACATGCTTTCCTCGGAGCTTGGCCTACCATGATCGCATCACATTCTGAGGTTTGTGTCAGAATGCATCACTTGTCAGCAGGTGAAGGCTGCATCAGAGACTAGCAGGTTGATGAGGCTGCTCCCTATTTTTGAGTGGAAGTGGGAGAATATTACAATGGACTTCGTGGTTGGGTTGCCAAGAACAGTGAAGGGCTAGACTGCTATTTTGGTGATCGTGGAACGTCTGACTAAATCAGCGCATTTCCTACATGTGAACACGACATACTCTATGTCACAGTATGCCGAGCTGTATATTCGAGAGATAGTCAAACTACATGGGATTCCAATGTCTGTTGTATCCAACAGAGATCCACGTTTATCTTCATCGTTTTGGAAGAGTCTTCATTCCGCTATGGGGACCAAGTTGTTGTTTAGTACGGTCTTTTAGCATTCATCCGCAGACTGATGGCCAATTGGAATGGAGGATCCAGATTTTGGAGGACTTGCTACGGGCTTGTGTGATCGACTTACAGGGTAGTTGGAAGCCCAAGTTGCCGCTAGTGGAGTTTACCTATAACAATAGCTATCAGTCGTTTACAGGTATGGCTCCCTATGAGGCTCTTTACAGGAGGAAGTGTAGGTCACCAGTTCATTGGGATGAGGTTGGAGAGAAAGCCGAGATCGGACCTGATAATGCTCATCAAACTGCGGATTTGGTAGTCAAGATCCAAGATAGGATGAAGACGGAACAGAGTAGACAGAAGAGTTATGCAGACAAGAGGAGGAGAGATATCAAGTTTGCCATTGGTGATCAGTCTTTGTTAAGATAGCACCCATGAAGGGAGTTACGCGGTTCCGGAAGAAGGGAAAGCTCCGTCCAAGGTTTATTGGACCGTTCGAGATCTTGAAAAGGGTGGGAGCATTGGCATACAAGGTGGCCTTACCACCTAATCAAGCTGGAGTTCACAATGTCTTCCACATTTCTATGCTCCGCAATTACATGTCAAATCCATTTCATGTACAGAACTATGAGCCACTACAACTTATTTCAAATTTGTCCTACGAGGAGGAACCAATGCAGATATTATGTAACGTCCCAAAAAAGGTACACGAGAACCACATGTATGCAAGTTATGAAACTTCTTATGTATTTTAATAAATTTATTTTAAATACATTAAATGCATGTTTAATTCTTGATTTCAAGTTTATTTGAATATATTATTGTAATGCATGAAATAAAACTTTTTAGAAGCAATCGGCGCTCGAACGAGAAATAGAGACCGGGGAGAGTTAAGAAATTTTTTTCATTAAATAATTTCATTATTAATATATGATGCAAATATGTGGGATTTTCGAAAATGAACTTTTTAAGATATTTTTACTTATCAAGTCATTTTTTAAACAGGTATGTAATTTTTGGCAAAACGGAGGACTTTTTAAGGGTTTGAATAATATTTTTAAAAACGTACCCAAACGAAATATTTTACGATTGTGTTATCGGGCTTAATGGACCTATTTTAATATATTTTAAGCCTAAACTCCTACACATCCTTGTTAATTTAATTAAAGGCCCAATATACACTTTTATTAAAACAAACCCACCCTCCTAAAACCCTAATCTCCTCACCACACTACACGGCCGCCCCTCTCAAAATTCCACTACAAGAAAAAAGAATTTTCGCGATGGAGCATCGACGACGCACATTAAAAGCATGCCGCCAATAGTAGTATTTATGACACACCCATCCACGTGCGCTTTTAATATTATTATAGCTCATACAAACAACGGCGTGCAAAAAATACACGCCGTAAATAGTTATTTCGATGGCGAGCCGTATGTATGCTGTTAAAATTTAATATTGACGGCGTGCGCCACACGCTGTTAATAGCCTTATAATAAATTTTTTTATTTAATAAGGCACACCCATCCAAGTGCGTTTTTAATTTTATTATAGCTCATACAAACAACAACGTGCAAAAATACACGCCGTAAATAGTTATTTCGAAGGCGAGCCATATGTATGCTGTTAAAATTCGATATTGACGGCGTACGCCCACACGCTGTTAATAGTTTTATGAAAAATATTTTTATTTAAAATAGAATTTATTATTTACGGCAACAAAACCACAGTGTAAGGTGGTATTTATCTATTACCAATGAAATTTATATAATAAGGTATACACATATAGTTATTTTTATAGGTGGTTCATTAATCTACAATGACATACACCGAGAATATATTTAAAACAGATAAATAAATATGACTATTCCAAACACGTTTTGAGCTTGCTAGATGATAAAGCTAATTTGAACAAAAACTTTTGGAATATGTGAACATTGACATTTTGGCAAAGCAAGTAAAATATCGGCCTTTTTTTAAAAGATAAGAAATTAAAGCTTATGTTTTATTTATTATTGTTCCAAAAAGAATTATTATAATTATTCGTATAAAAGATGCAGAATTTTTTTTAAAATTTAAAGCTTATATTTTATTTATTATTATTTTTAAAAAAATTATTATACCTATCTTTTATTATTTATTAAAGTTAAAGCCCATAAAAAACTGTATGGTGTCTTGGTCTATTTTTACTTATCCAAAAATGCCCCTGCATCTCCATTTAATTTCTCCCCACGTTCCTCCCTTCTTCCTTCAAATCCAACGCAGAAAACAGATTCTCTCAAAAACAGAAAATCCAAATATCAGATTTTTTGAACAGAACACCCGCAAATCTATCATGGTTGTTGCTTCCTCTTCCACTTCCTCAACAAACCAACTCCACGCTTTGTTTATGTTTCTCCCACTACTTAAAGTGGCACAGAACAGGACAACGACTTCCACAAACAATCATCTACACCCAATCGTCGCATAACTTGAAGCCGCAACCAGTTTCAATTTCTTTTGAAGAATAACCCACGCAAACTATCATGTAAGAAACTCTTTCACAACGCCATGTTCTCACGATGTTCACATTTTTGTTTTGTTTTGTTTAACGTTAACGGAGAGTAACATATCCAAATAAATTTTTAATTGATTGTTTTTTCAATATTTTTCACACATTTTTTTCTACCCAAATTTCTGAATTAATGAATTAACGTATCCAAATACAGATTCCGGAATTTGGGTTTCGGGAAATTCAATTGTTTTGGGTTTCAAACACTAAATTTGGGTTTCGGGAAATTCAAATTGGGTTTGGGAAATTCAATTGTTTTGGGTTTCGAGAAATTCAATTGTTTTGGAAAATTCCATTTGAGTTCTTACATGCTTTAATGCTCTGTTCTTTCATGTCCATTGGATTGTAGTATACGGGACAATAAATTTATTTCCTAAACTTTCTGAAAGCATTTTGTGTGTGTATTGTCGCAAAAGTTTCAGACATAGAGAGGTGTATGTATTTGAGTGGATAACAGTAATTATGTTGAGTTTTTCAGTTTTCACATGTTAATGACAAACTTTAGTTTTTAAAAATTTCATTCCATCGCTTTATATTTGTTTGGTATTGTATTATGTTAGGATTTAAGTTTTGGTTAGACTTTTTATTTTTCGAATTTTCCTTTGAATGATTCAATATCGAATTCGTATTTTATTTCATGTGATCGTCATTTTTTTAAAATGAATAATAATTTCTCACTTATTTGTTGGTAAAGAATGACAAATATAGCCATAACATTAACTCTAAAAAAATAATCTAATTTTCTGTAATATTTTGGTTGAAAAATAATTAAACTATATTATCATCTTATAATTTTTTTACATATATATAAATATTTATTGAAGGGCAACGGGTTCTATAGAATTATTTTACTTATGGTGGATGATATTATGTGGGGAGAGAGAGTGGTTAATTAAGTGCACATATCAATGTAATTTGGTGGATATATTTTTACTTTATTTTTGGATCTCATTCAAATCTAAATTTAATAATTTAGATTAAATTTCAAGATTTTTATTGGTCGTTTTCGGCATTATTAATCAATTAATTTCACTAAGCGTTGAACAATTGAAATGTGCTAGAGTGAGTTAGCTTTCCAATAAAATTAAAAGAATGAAAATTTGTAGAGTTTTGTTCAAGTTCTGGAAAAAATTCCAAAGGCATGTAAACTAAAATTTTGTGAGTTTTTATATACTAAGCAATTAGGCAAAAGTTTGATATTGTTAAGTTATTTGAATGAATTTATGATATTATTGTGGATTTATCTCACTGATAAAACCTTGATGTGAGCATCGTGGAGACGGGCTATCTTGGTGTATGACTCCATTTTCTGGATCTCTTGATACCATTTGCCTTAGGTCATCATTACAACTCAACAAATTGATTTATTTATTCATTTCATGTTTGCATATTGCTGGACAATCTAATTATTAAATTCTCCTTTATGTACTAATGATTTTACTTTTATCTTTCTTTGGCAATCCATATTTAATTACACATTAAAACATAAGTTTTTTTAGATTTTTATATGGAATTTTAGTACATTCATTGGTGAAGCTGAAAGATATAAACTTCAGATTTTATCATGAGTTCTTTCGTTATAAAATAGCATCATAAAATATTCATTATTTAATTTTATCCCTACGAAATAGTGACCATAATGTCCAATAATAGTTTTTTAAATTATATATAAAAAACTACTATTACATCTTTTATATCTTTTACTATTTATTAAAATTGGGCATGCTAGAGTAACTAAACGGTGTCTTGGTGATCTTTTTACAAAATTTTGATTTTTATCCCTTTCTCTTTTTAGTAACTTTTTACAAAATTGTTTCAAAACTGAACCAGACCTCAAGACAATTTTTTAATATTTGGACTCAAATTTTGTACCATTTATCATGATTCTGCATTGCATATGTTTTTTATATCTTTTTAAAAACAAAAATTTAAACTTTAATATTATGCTTCTCTAACGCTTTCTCTACTGTTATTTCTTCACAACTTCCAATAAATTTATCATATTTAGTGTTAATGAAGATTCTTTAAACAGTTTAGGCAATGGGTTCTTCATTCAGTATATATTAGGTTATGCTTTAGGTTGACTTTGAATTAATGAGAATATATTTCTCTTACAGATATTTAAATATTTAAAAATGAAAGCCACGAGTTCGGGAGACCATATATCAGACAACAATCTCAATAACATGTTTTCTATTCAAAATGACGTCGCAAATCAACAACAAAGATCTTCATAGGTATGCCATTTTTTCATACCAAATTTCAGGAAAACATTTTAATACTATATTGTGGAAAATTTTTATAAAAATTATTAAAATATTTCTATTTTAAGAATCAATTTCATTCAAGATCAATCAACATAATAATACAATAACATTAATATATATAATTTTTGATATCTTCATATTTAGACAAAAACGATGATATATTGACAAAATATAGCCTCAAATAGTTGACGACATTGCCATGTACGTACATGCAAAAATAATCATTAACCACTCCATTCTCGCTTATGTTCTGAGGTGTATTCCACTATATTTTTTTTATCATAAGTACATTAACTATTGGTCTATAATTCTATGTAGGACATGACAAATTCTAACTCCAGCTCTTACATCATCGAAAGACGACAAATGCTAACGCATAACGAACGTGAAAGGATACATTCTATGACCCAACAATGACGACAATCTTACCTTGCTCGACATCGATCAAATTACCAAATTAGAAGAATGGAATTTACTTCCTCCATTTCTACTTCAAACTGGCATGGTATAATACGTAGTCCAAAAAATATTTACATGGTCTATGGTCTATAAGTGATTCTTTTGATGTGTGCTAGATGCAAAAATCAATTACAAAATGAATATAGTGTTCAACAGATCAACAAATAAATTGGAGATTGGCTCAATGTACCAGACGACGATCAATGAATGAGGATGCAAGGAACATGTAATTGGCTCGCCGTCGTACAAATTATCGAAGGAGACAAGATAATGAAAGATCATCAATTCCAGATGAGTCTAATTTTGTGAATAATGATTTTGTTGCACCAATTACAATGATTCAAGAATCACCTCATAAAGTCGGTGAAAATCGTAAGTACCTTTTACAATATTTGGAATTAAATCCACAATTAAATGTTAAACAATACTTTCTTGGCAAAACAATCATTTATTTACTTTGATTTATTGTACAAAACATCCCAAATAGTTCTCATTCTCAAATACTACTACCAAATTTAAAAAAGCTCAACATTTATTGTTCATGACAGTTGTTGATGTGACTACAGTGCGACAAACCTGTCGCTCAGAGCCAATATCTTTTCATACTTTGACATAAAATTACGAGCGTGGAAGTTCTAGCACTCGTCTACCAAGGCCAACTTCTGTTCTTCAAGGTATTATACTATATCCAAATAAATAGTTGATGTAATATATATGTTTTACACCTTTTCAAATAAAAAAATATTTTAATCAAAATATGTTTGATTATTTGGTATTAATTTGCTAAATAATTGTTTCGCCGAATTTTTCTATTTATGACATACATGTGTATTTTTTTGCCTAAAATTTTTTTTATTGCTTCTGCCATCAATTCCCTCTCTCACGTTTTACATTTAATTCTTAAAGACCTCAATGAGAGTCCATCAACCATGTGATTGAGTTTTATTTTTTGTTTTAAATGTCAACATTTTTTGCAAAAATATTTAATCATTTAATTGTTTTACAAGTTGATTTAAAAATTAACTAAGAAGCATCTTACATTAAATATATTTTTAAATATGTAAAATATAATTTGAACACATTGTACATTTTCTAATGTCATATTTTCATAGTTTTGTATAGCAAAATTTAATTTATTTAAAATAATTACTCTTATTTTTCAAAAATTCATATAAATAAGAAAAAAAATATTTCAAAATATAGTATATTTTTTTAATATAATATTAAATATGAAATATATGACTTTTTTTATTAGAGCTTATATATATGTCATAATTTCAATTAACATATAGGAGAGAAATGAAATATTTTGGAATTTTTGCAATATACAGTATACAAAGCATTTCATAATTTCAATTAACATATAGGAGAGAGAAGAAATATTTTGGAATTTTTGCAATATACAGTATACATCGTCATATATTTTGAAAATGGGTTACTTTTAAAAACAAAGTTTACAAATAGTCTATATTAATAAATTTCCACTATATGATTTATTGGTTCACTGTTCCAGCAAAAACTCTTTTTAAAATTGTTAGTTTGAAGATTAATTGGAAATTTTTTGCAGTAAACATTTTCAATGAAAATAATGTCATTACTAACATACAACGATATCCACGTCCACATCGATATCATAACCTAGCAAGAAATTTCAGTGAAAGTGAGATAAGTTATCGGTGACAATTGTGTAACCCAAGAATTTGTATACATTGCCAAGCTCTACTGTTTCATGGTGAAACATCACAATTCTGCTGTAGAAATGGAAACACAAATTTGGATCATATCCCTTCTCCCATTGAATTGCAAGAGTTGTATGCTGCAGAAAACAAGGAAGGCAGACATTATCGGCGGTTTATAAGGGCATACAATCATGTTTTCTCTTTTACATCGATGGGAGTCAATATAGACGAGTCCTTAACAACCGGTACACATGGAATTTACACATTTCGTGCCCAGGAATCAATATATCACTCGATTGGAAGTCTTCTACCAAATGAAAATTGTAGGCCACGGTACATGCATATGTGGATTGTAGACACAGATCATGATATAGACAATAGACTTAATCAAAATCCAGAACTAAGACGAGAATTGCTTCTAAAGATACAAAACATTCTTGATCAACACAATCCATTTGTGCACGTGTTTCGACAAATTGGCAAATGTCAGGACATACCTAACTGTAGGCTCATCATCAGGCAACAAAAACCTAATGAACATCAATATATTTTACCAACAACATCTCAAGTTGCTGCCGTCATTGTTGACAACGAGTGTCAAGAAACTTTGAGCAATCGAGATATTACTATACAAGGAATCGGTCGAAATCTTATCAGCATTCAAGATGTAGTTGGCTATTATGATCCTTTACAATATCCTCTCATTTTGCCATATGGTTGGGACTTAAAGAGTCGAAATATCAATGGTACCCGATTAACATCCTTAAACTACTATGCGTATATGCTACAGGTTAGTGAAAAAAACATTGTACTTTATGCTTTATCTTTTTAATTAAAAAAAATTTAAACTTAAATTTACATCAATTCTCATATGTTGTAAATTATCTTCTTAACCAGATACGAGACAATTCGCCATATTTGCTACTTAGAGGAGGTCGTCTACTTCAACAATATGTAGTTGACAATTACGTAAAGATTGAAACACAAAGACTACGATGGATACGTTTAAATTAACATGATATACGTTTAGAACTTTACCAAGGATTGCAAGATTGTTTACATGGAGGTACAAATAATGCAGGTACGATAACTTAATGATTTGAAAATTGTACGATAATTTAATGATTTGAATATTAATATTCACAATATATGTTACAACTCACATTTTATACATATCTATCAAATACATTATACAGGAAAATTTTGGTACCAGAATCGTTTTTCCATCATCTTTCGGTGGTAGCCCACGTGATATGTACCAATGTTATTAAGATGCCATGAATTTGGTTCAAACATATGGAAAACAAGATATAATGCTTACAATGACATGCAATCCGAATTGGAATGAGATACAAAATCAACTACTCCCTAGGCAATCACCTCAAGACCGTCTAGATTTAATTACAAGGATATTTCGTCAAAATTTGAGGAGTTTAAGAAAGACATTGTGGATAGAGAGATTTAGGTAAGGTCCGCTCTTATTCGTACTTCATTGAGTATCAGAAAAGAGGGCTTCCTCATGTTCATATGTTGGTCATATTTGAAAATAATGACAAGTTGTGTACTCTCGACCACTTTGACTCAATTGTGCGTGCTGAAATACCTTTACAAACAGAAGAACCCAACCTACACAAAGCAGTTGTCCACCATATGATACATGGGCCCTGTGGATCAATCAATCCTAATTGTCCATGCATGGTGAATGGTAAATGCAAGAAGAACTTTCCAAAGACATTTGAGGAATACACATCTCGAGGAAATGATTCATACCCTTCGTATCAAAGACGTGAAGGTTGCCAAGTATCAATTGCCAACAATGACGACGTTTTCATTGATAATGGTTGGGTTATCCCCTACAATCCCTGGCTTTTATTAAAGTATGATTGTCATATTAATGTTGAAGTATGTGGAGGGATTAAATGTGTCAAGTACATATACAGATACATCCATAAAGGTCCTGATCGGGTCGCACTAGAGTTACGAAATGGGAAAAATTGTGATGAAATACAACAGTACGTGGTGGAAGGTGGATTTGTGCGCCTGAAGCATTGTGACGAATTTTCTCATTTGAGTTCAGTAGGATGTATCATTCAGTCATTAGGTTACAACTACATACACCAAACCAACATTTGATTTATTTTGACCCCAAACAACGAGTAAGTGATCTACTTGCAGATGATGACAACTCAAAGACTATGCTTACATAATTTTTCAAAATAAATTGTGATCCTGACTTGACTGGAAAGTATTTATATCGAGAATTTCCACAATATTACACATGGATAAAATCTGGAAAAAAATGGATTCGTCGAAGAAGAAACATTAATGTGGTTGGAAGAGTATACGTTGTGTCGCCATCTGAAGGTGAGAGGTTTTATCTTCGTATCCTTTTAAATCATGTCAGGGGCCCGACATCTTTTGAAGATTTGATGACTGTGAATGGAGTAACATATTCAACATTTAAGGAGTCTGCTCAAATGAGAGGACTTCCCAACAGGATGATTATGTAAAACAATGTTTGCAAGAAGCACGCTCTGTTAGAATGCCATCTTCATTGAGAAGGTTATTTGTATCCATACTGGTGTTCTATCAACCAACAATAGTTCTAGAACTCTGGGATGAGTTCCATCCTAGCATGTGTGAAGATTATGGTAGAGAAATTTCATCAAGTAACTTAATCATCAATAAGTTATTGCTTTAGATAAACTTGATGATTTTGATTTGCCATCTATAAATGCTGAGTTTTTAGAAGACGCACCATTACCAAGAATAATTGAGGATGAGCTTTCTTATCATATTCCTGATGATGACTTGAGATATATTGAACGTTTGAATACTCAACAGAGGATTGCGTTTGACATAATAATAGAAAGTATTATCCACAACCAATCAAAACTTGTCTTCATTGATGGTCCTGGAGGCACTAGTAAGACTTTTTTATACCGCTCAATGTTGGCACATTTATGAAAAATGGGTAAAATATTAAGGCGTGCATCAGCTATAGTATGGGACGAGGCTCCAATGGCAAATCGCTATGCTTTTGAATCTGTCATTAAGAGTTCCCAAGATATTATGGAAAATCAAATAGCATTTGGAGGGAAGACAATGGTTTTTAGTGGCGATTTTCGACAAGTGTTACCGGTTGTTAAACGAGGGTCAAAGACAGAACAAATTGCTGCAAGTATTTCAAGGTCAACATTCTGGAATTGCGTAAAGATAATACACCTACAACAAAATATGAGATCTACTCAAGATATTGAGTTCTCACAATTTCTCTTGCGCGTAGGTGATGGATTGCAGCATACTGTAAATCGTGATTTCATAAAATTACCAGATTCAATTATCATACCAAGGGAAGGTAAACAATCAATTCAAATGTTGATTGATTCTGTTTTTCCTAATATGGTAAATCATGTTAATGATGAAAACTATATGGTTGAAAGAGCATTCATCACACGAAAAAATGTTGATGTAGAAAATATTAATCAAATGCTCATTCTCAAGATTCCTGGAGAAGAAAAAGAGTATACCTCTTGGGATAGTGTAGAAGATGACAATCACAATCTTTTTCAAGAAGAATTTTTGAATTCCCTTAGTCCAAGTGGTTTGCCACCGCATAAAATCATATTGAAAGTAGGAAGTCCAGTCATGCTCTTGAGAAATGTTGCGCCTGAACTTGGTCTATGCAATGGAACAAGATTATTATGTCGCAGTCTTGGTAGAATAGATGGTGAGATCATAACGGGTCCTCACAAGGGTACCAGATTCTTTCTACATAGAATGCCCTTGAAAAGTGAAGATAATTCTAGATTATCATTTGAGTTGACACGTCGACAGTTTCCCATAAGTCTTAGTTTTTCTTTGACAATAAACAAAGCACAAGGTCAAACAATCCCATATATTGGCAAAGTTTTGCGTAACCATGTGTTCAGCAACGGTCAGCTATATGTGGCACTTTCGAGAGGAGTCTCAAAAAATTCTACAAAAATTTTGGTAAAACATGGAAATTTAGAGCGTCGATATGGTGTATTCACCAGAAACGTGATTTTCAAAGAGGTATTAATACCTAATAGAGAATGATAAAGTGCAAGTAAGTCAACTCTCTTTATTGTATATTTTTTAAAAATACATTATGTACACATATTTACCATAATCGTTAAACACATGATATATGCTTCAATGTTAGAATTTGGGGGATGCTAATAAATTCAATTTATCTCTATCCATGTTTTCTATCCATGCTTTTATCTCTAGCCATGTCTATCCAGTTATCATAATCTATGTTATCACGTCTCCCAAATAACCATTTTTGGCATGGATATTACAATTTCTATATTTATTGAATAATTTTTAATAATTACTTGGTTAGTGTCTAATGGATAAACATATTATTTATGATTTTCTGTTTGTTGGTTTATGTTTAAATTTTTTTTTGGTTTTGACTTTGTGCTTTTTTCTAAAAAACTGAAGGATACTGGTTTCAAACAAATTATTTGTAGAAATTGCATACTCAATTCAATGGATCTGATCTGCTCGCGCCCATCTTCATCTGGTTTGTTTTTAACAATGAATAAGTTTATGGTCTATGATTTCTTATGTTGCTTTATATTAATAATCATATCAAGTTCGTTTTTTTTTTGTTTTGATATTGCAGGTGATAATGTATTTATTACGAGCTTCACGGTCTTATGATCTAATCTCTCGCATATTGTCAATATAGTCACTAAATCATTATCTTAATATTTCTTAAATATTGTTTTATTATAATCTTTATAAAAAAATTTACATTTTAGTTGGTAGATTAAACTAAAATGTTTCAAGATCTAGCAGAGTTTCGATATCAAAATATGAACTTTTTATCTGTCACATTTGCATCTTTACTGTTCTGGAATAATTGAATCTTTGCTGCATATGTATGTAAACCTGACGATTCATACATGAAAAACACGGATGATAGAGGCAGAAATCCAACAAATAGTCTCCGTAAATAGCCAACGCCGTAGGTTTTTAAAATTCTTAGTATTACAGTAATAAATTTGACCTTAGAATGGATTTACAAACTTATTATTTTCATTGTTCTATCTGCTTAAATTTGTTGATTTATATTTCAACTTAATCAAAACATAATATGTGTCTTCCGTAAATGATTTAATTCTTATCCTATGGAAAGAATTTGTATTGTTCATCTTTGTGAATTAATCTACTTACAATATTTTTATTTTTTAGGCCAATAAAAGGAGTTTGTCAATTTCTACTTTATTTTTCATGTATTTAGCGAAATCCTTGCAGTAGTTTACAATTTGTTATGTCATGTCAATTTTTTATATCACTATTTAATAGATTACTCTATTTCTTTTGTATATTTGTGTTGTACTTGGGTATGATTCGATAAAATAAATATTTTATTATTACGCTAGAACATAAAGGGTTTAACTTATGTGTCACGCCCCGAGACCGGGGTTAGTTGACACCGACGTTGTTTTACAACCACACAATTGAAAACAACAAGCCTCGTAGTACAGTATAAACCAAAAATCAGTTTATTACTCATAATCAATCAAAAGATTGTCTTTACAACGTAGATTCTTAAAATGATAAAAATAATATGCGAAAGCTTTTACAACTTACTAAGCCAAAACTAAAATAAACTTCTTGAATCATCTTATTATCAGCCCCAAAACTGGTCTTGCTCATCCTCCTCGATTGTATTTTCTGATTTATCTGGGGAGAGTAGAGTAAGGGGTGAGTATTTTGGGAAATACTCAGCAAGTGGGGGCCTTTCGAGCACAATATAACAACATGCATAATTTCGAAAATCACATGACTTGCACTTACATAACACATTCATATCACATGCATAACATTTGCCAGCACTGAGATTCATCCACTTTCTATGGTTTACTGATATCTGTCCCTAATTTTTACTCCTTTAAGGGGGCGAGGCCGTATAGCGGTTATGTCCCCCACCGCGTAAGGGTACGTCATGGTTGGGATTCCCACCCATATACAGTCGAATCCTCACAGTGCCCAAAACCGTATGACAAACAACACAAGAACGGAGTAGAAGAAGAAGTGTACTCGATCGCATTTTCGAAAACGAAATAAATATGCATAAACAAAATTTTATCTTTAAAACACGCCCACTTACCTTAGATTGGAAGAAAACGTGAAGAACTCTGAAACTATAGAAGAATCATGCAACCAACCCCTCGAAAATGCAGCAGCACATCTACCGAAAAATCAGCCGTCTTGAAAAATTCATTGCGCCTTATTTCACCGTTGGATCGGACTCAAAATTTTACAGTACGTTCACAATTACGTTAAATATATTATGAATGGTGTAGATCGGGTTTGGAAATTTTTTAGGCCTGTTCATACAGAAAAACCGTAGGTATGCTGAATTCCCGTCTAAAATTTGAGCAATTTTCTTTCAGAAGCTATAAACGAAAAACTAACCTTTGGATTTTGCTGAAATTTGGATATGTTATGCGAAAAATAGCGAAGCATATTCTGAACGGTGGAGGTTGGATTCTGAGTACTCGAGCAAGAGAAACGAATTTCTGAACTTCGAAATAATTTTGACAACTCGTGCAGAATTTTTGGGAGGAATTTCGAAAATTGGAGAGCAAAATTTTGAAATTTGCTTGCTAGAATGAAGAGTGAATTTTGAATGAGAGTGTCTTCTTATTTATAGGGGTGAGATGAAAATCTTACCATAATTCGATTGATACTCTTTCCAAAATTTGGAGATGCTCCTTCCATAAATATTGATATGCTTCCTTGTTGAGAAAAGCTGCCTTGTACGTAATATTTCCTTTCAATTTGATTGATGTCCAGCCTTATTTCGAAATTAATACATGATTTGCACTGAAATTTGAATTTCATGTATTTATTGGCTTGGAATCTCCAATACCATGTATTATTTAATATTTTGGAATTTATTATAAATCGAAAATAAAGTCTTATACATGTCTATATTTAATTAATTGCATGTCCAAAAATTTGGGTTCTCACATCCCTCCCTCCTTATTAGAAGTTTCGTCCTCGAAACTTGAGTCGGCTTGACTTTTTAAATGGTAGGGATATTGCTTGCACATTTTATCTTCAAACTCCGAAGTAGTTTTCTCATTTTGTGTGTTTGACCATTGCACCTTGACATAGGGAATGATACATCATCTCGGTACTTGGTCTTTTTATCCACAATATAAATAGAGACATCTTCATATTTCAGCTCTTTCCCCATGTTACCTTTGATCATGAGCGGTTCAATTTCCATAATATGGCCTGGGCTCGAGGTGTATTTCCTTAGTTTGGACTTCTGAAATACATTATGGATTCTAGACATATCTGATGGCAATGCTATTCTGTAAGACAACGTACCAATCTATCCAGAATTTTGAACGGTCCTACGTATCGAGGATTCACTTTTATAGCTTTACTAAATCTAAGGATTCCTTGCATTGATGAGACCTTGATATAAGCCTTTTCACTCACTGTGAATTCCACTTGTCTTCTTTTAAGATCAGACTAACTCTTTTGCTAGTCCTATGCAGCCTTGAGTATGTCTTTGATAATGGCCAATTTTTCCATTGTCGCTTGGAATAGTTCTGGTATGTCATGGATGTCTCCTTTATTTTGTCCCAGTACAGTGGTGATCGACACTTCCGTCCGTAAAGGCTTCAAATGGAGTCATCCCAATATTGACGTGATAATTGTTATTGTAGGCGAATTCTATCAGGGGTATATGTTCACTTCAATTACTACTGAAGTCTATGACACTTGCCCTTATCAAACCCTCTAGGATTTGAATCATTCTCTCTGTTTGACCATCATTTTAAGGGCGATAAGCCGTATTAAGAGTGACTTTTGTTCTCATGGCTTCTTGAAAGCTCTACCACAAACGTGACACAAATCTTGGATATCTATCCGACATTATGATTGTTGGCACTCCATGTAGCCGCATAATGTTATCCAAGTATAGAGTGGAAAGTATGTAGATTTTGTTAGTCTATCTACGATTATTCATATCACGTCTTGACTCTGTATTGACTTTGGAAATTCTACTACGAAATCCATGGAAATATGTTCTCATTTCCATTCTGGAATTCTAACTGTTGCAGTAATTCTCCATGTCGTTGATGATCGACTTTCACTTGTTGGCATACTTGTCACTTAAATATAAACTCGGCGACATCTATTTTTATTCTGTTTTGCCAGAAACTTTTTTTTTTCAAATCTCTATACATCTTTGTACTGATGGTATAGATCTGGAATGTTGACTTATGCGCCTCTAACATCACTTCTTATCGAAGATTGTCGATGTCTGGCTCACACAATTGTCCTCTCATCCCCAAGATTATGTCTGGGCCCACTTGAAAATATGACGACTTTATTTCCTTGGCTTGTTCTTTGAACTTCTCTAGTGTCATGTCTCGACTCTGATTTAGCTTGACTGCTTCTAGAAGACATGATTGCACAGAGAGTGATGCTAGGGTTATCTTACCCATGTTTGACTCAAAGTATTGGGTACCTTATTTGCCTTGCTGGCGTGGTAGCTTATTGTCAAGTCACATTCTTTGAGTAACTTTATCCACCGTCCTTGTCCCATTTTTAATTCTTTTTGAATGAACAAATATTCGAGACTTTGTGGCCAGTGAGTGAATACTTCACACTTGGCATCGTAGCGATAGTGTCTCCAAATTTTCAAAGCAGAATCACTGCTGCCAACTAGAGATCATGAGTAGGGTAGTTTTGCTCATGCGGCTTTAGTTGACTAGCCTGTCTTTCATGAGTACGCCTCTGAGATCTTCCTTTGATACTTTGTTGTAGATGGTAAAATCCTTGTCCTCAGTAGATAATACCAACATTGGTGTAGATGCTAGCTTCTCCTTTAATATTTGAAAGCTCTTTCACATCTTTATCTTCAGTTGAATTCATAGTTCTTTCGTGCGAGTCTCATTGGTGATACGACTACTGAAGAGAAGCCCTCGACAAATTTAAGCTAATAGCCTAGTAATCCAAAGAAGCTTCTAATTTTTTTTACATTCTTATGTTTCGGATAATCTAGAATTGCCTCTACTTTCTTAGTTCCACTGATGACCTTATTTTGAATGTTGACATTGGGGTGTCTTCTGCTCTTACCTTTAGCTGATTATAGCTTGACCTCAGGTCGAGTTTGGAGAAGATTGTAGCTCATTTAAGTTGATCGAAATGACCGTCTATTATTGGAATAATATATTTATCTTGATTGTGATCTTATAGAGTTCTCTATAATCTATACACAATCCCATACTTTAATAATGCTTCTTTACAAATAGGACCGGGGCTCCCCAAAGAGATGCATTTGGCCTAATCCATTTTTTTTTGTCTAACAACTATTGGAGTTATTATTTTAGCTCCTTGAGTTCATCTGGATCCATTCGGTACAGTTTATTGGAGATTAATGCATCACTAGTACCAAATTTATCTCGAACTCTACTTCTTAGTCCGAGAACATTCCAAGAAGCCTTTCTGGAAAAACGTCTGAAAATTTTCGTATTACTTGAATATCTTCCAATTTGAGCTTATCTCCTTCTTGCACTTTTTTCACCATTGCTAGGTAAAACTTCTTCTCCCGATATTATGGCTTTCCAATTCTGGGTAACATAAAAAATGCATTTCTGTTCCTTGGCATCGCCATGGTATCTGATTTCTTCTTGGTTTGGGGTTCAGAGTTTGACATTTTTACTCTGGCCATCTACTATCGCACGGCTCTTAGCTAATCAGTTAATCCTTAGGATGGCGTCGAAATCTACCGAAGTGAGTTGAATTAAGTCGGCACTGAATATATGCGAATTGATACTAATTTTATCTTATCTTGAAATTACCCCAATTATTATCTCAAAACTTAAAACCCATATAGAATATTGAAATTTAACTCAGTATTGATCTATAGCTTATTGACTTAAATCCCAAAAATTATAACCTAGTCGTTACCTCAAATAATTATTCATTTGCTAAATCTTATTTTCATCAAGATCACGAGCCTATCACGCTCTAAAACAAAGGAGTTCATTGAATGTCATTCTCTTTTAATCATTCTTAGTACCATAAAAATCAAAACTTATTGTACTATACTCTCCTTGATACCCATCAATATCTCATAACTTACTTTTTTTTTTTACGTAAGGTCGTAGCCTACTTGTTATCCCAAAATAATATAAATTCCTTAACCTGATGAGATTTTCTCACAAGATATTCCAATGTTCTACATATTTAAAGTTAGCGCTTAATATTCTTAATAACCCAAACATATTGCTCACACAATTAACTATCGACACAAAATCAACTTCTATAGTACAGTACCCAAAACTTATGATATAATCCTTATATCAACTTTTCTCTTATTAGTTTTCATAAATAACTTATCATCCTCGAGTCAAATTTGTTTTCCTTAAATCAGAAGCTTAAGTCAACTTATCTCGATAGATATATTCCCAAAATAAATACAAATACTAATTGTCCTCATAATAAAATTTCAAAAAAATCGACAAGTAGTTCAAGAAACACGTAAAACGAGATTTTCGAGAAAGTTTCCAAAAGTAGAAAGTTTGGACATTGACCCATGGATAGAAAGAATACGTCGAGAGGATTCTAGAACAGTCGACGGAATTAAATTCTGAGTTTTCTATGAAAAGTTAGGAATTCTACGAAACTTTCCTAAAATAGCAAAAAACGCGATTTCGGAGGTCTAAACGAAAGATTTACTTGTTTTCGGACCACGCCTCACATCAAAGTTGTGAATAATACTTGTTGGGAGTTCCGAAAGGGATTGCATCAGTCTTTTGCCATAACCTGACAAATTTTTCTTCCCAACTGGATTATGAACCTGGCGGCTCTGATACCACTTAAATGTCACGCCCCGAGACTGGGGTTAGTTGACACCGGCGTTGTTTTACAACCACACAATTGAAAACAACAAGCCTCGTAGTACAGTATAAACCAAAAACCAGTTTATTACTCATAATCAATCAAAAGATTGTCTTTACAACGTAGATTCTTAAAATGATAAAAATAATATGCGGAAGCTTTTACAACTTACTAAGCCAAAACTAAAATAAACTTATTGAATCATCTTATTATCAGCCCCAAAACTGGTCTTGCTCATCATCCTCGATTTTCTTTTCTGATTTATCTGGGGAGAGTAGAGTAAGGGGTGAGTATTTTGGGAAATACTCAGCAAGTGAGGACCTTTCGAGCACAATATAACAACATGCATAATTTCGAAAATCACATGACTTGCACTTACATAACACATTCATATCACATGCATAACATTTACCAGCACTGAGATTCATCCAATTTCTATGGTTTATTGATATCAGTCCCTAATTTTTACTACTCTAAGGGGGCGAGGCCGTATAGCGGTTATGTCCCCCACCGCGTAAGGGTACGTCATGGTTGGGATTCCCACCCATATACAGTCGAATCCTCACAGTGCCCAAAACCGTATGACAACCAACACAAGAACGGAGTAGAAGAAGAAGTGTACTCGATCGCAATTTCGAAAACGAAATAAATATGCATAAACAAAATTTTATCTTTAAAACACGCCCACTTACCTTAGATTGGAAGAAAACGTGAAGAACTCTGAAACTATAGAAGAAACATGCAACCAACCCCTCGAAAACGCAGCAGCACATCTACCGAAAAATCAGCCGTCTTGAAAAATTCACTGCGCCTTATTTCACCATTGGATCGGACTCAAAATTTTACAGTACGTTTACAAGTACGTTAAATATATTATGAACGGTGGAGATCTAGTTTGGGAGTCGGTTAGGCCTGTTCATACAGAAAAACCGTATGTATGCTGAATTCCCGCCTAAAATCTGAGCAGTTTTATTTCAAAGGCAAACAAAAAACTAACCGTTGGATTTTGCTGAAATTTGGATATGTTATGCGAAACATACCGAAGCATATTCTGAACGGTGGAGATCGGATTCTGAATACTCGAACAAGAGAAACGAATATTTGAACTTCGAAAGAATTTTGACGATTCGTGCAGAATTTTTGGGAGGAATTTCGAAAATTGAAGAGCAAAATTTCGAAATTTGCTTGCTAGAATGAGGGGTGAATTTTGAATGAGAGTGTCTTCTTATTTATAGGGGTGAGATGAAAATCTTACCGTAATTCGATTGATACTCTGCTTAAATTTGTTGATTTATATTTCAACTTAATCAAAACATAATATGTGTCTTCCGTAAATGATTTAATTCTACTCCTATGGAAAGAATTTGTATTGTTCATCTTTGTGAATTAATCTACTTACAATATTTTTATTTTTTAGGCCAATAAAAGGAGTTTGTCAATTTCTACTTTGTTTTTCATGTATTTAGCGAAATCCTTGCAGTAGTTTACAATTTGTTATGTCATGTCAATTTTTTATATCACTATTTAATAGATTACTCTATTTCTTTTGTATATTTGTGTTGTACTTGGGTATGATTCGATAAAATAAATATTTTATTATTACGCTAGAACATAAAGGGTTTAACTTATGTGTCACGCCCCGAGACCGGGGTTAGTTGACACCGGCGTTGTTTTACAACCACACAATTGAAAACAACAAGCCTCGTAGTACAGTATAAACCAAAAACCAGTTTATTACTCATAATCAATCAAAAGATTGTCTTTACAACGTAGATTCTTAAAATGATAAAAATAATATGCGGAAGCTTTTACAACTTACTAAGCCAAAACTAAAATAAACTTCTTGAATCATCTTATTATCAGCCCCAAAACTGGTCTTGCTCATCCTCCTCGATTGTGTTTTCTGATTTATCTGGGGAGAGTAGAGTAAGGGGTGAGTATTTTGGGAAATACTCAGCAAGTGGGGGCATTTCGAGCACAATATAACAACATGCATAATTTCGAAAATCACATGACTTGCACTTACATAACACATTCATATCACATGCATAACATTTGCCAGCACTGAGATTCATCCACTTTCTATGGTTTACTGATATCTGTCCCTAATTTTTACTCCTCTAAGGGGGCGAGGCCGTATAGCGGTTATGTCCCCCACCGCATAAGGGTACGTCATGGTTGGGATTCCCACCCATATATAGTCGAATCCTCACAGTGCCCAAAACCGTATGACAACCAACACAAGAACGGAGTAGAAGAAGAAGTGTACTCGATCGCATTTTCGAAAACGAAATAAATATGCATAAACAAAATTTTATCTTTAAAACACGCCCACTTACCTTAGACTGGAAGAAAACATGAAGAACTCTGAAACTATAGAAGAATCATGCAACCAACCCCTCGAAAACGCAGCAGCACATCTACCGAAAAATCAGCTGTCTTGAAAAATTCATCGTGCCTTATTTCACCGTTGGATCGGACTCAAAATTTTACAGTACGTTCACAAGTACGTTAAACATATTATGAAAGGTGGAGATCTGGTTTGGGAGTCGGTTAGGCCTGTTCATACAGAAAAACCGTATGTATGCTGAATTCCCGCCTAAAATCTGAGCAGTTTTATTTCAAAGGCAAACGAAAAACTAACCGTTGGATTTTGCTGAAATTTGGATATGTTATGCGAAACATACCGAAGCATATTCTGAACGGTGGAGATCGGATTCTGTATACTCGAACAAGAGAAACGAATTTCTGAACTTCGAAAGAATTTTGACGATTCGTGCAGAATTTTTTGGAGGAATTTCGAAAATTGAAGAGCAAAATTTCGAAATTTGCTTGCTAGAATGAGGGGTGAATTTTGAATGAGAGTGTCTTCTTATTTATAGGGGTGAGATGAAAATCTTACCATAATTCGATTTATGCTCTTTCCAAAATTTTGAGATACTCCTTCCATAAATATTGATATGCTTCCTTGTTGAGAAAAGCTGCCTTGTACGTAATATTTCCTTCCAATTTGATTGATGTCCAGCCTTATTTCGAAATTAATACATGATTTGCACTGGAATTTGAATTTCATGTATTTATTGGCTTGGAATCTCCAATACCATGTATTATTTAATATTTTCGAATTTATTATAAATCGAAAATAAAGTCTTATACATGTCTATATTTAATTAATTGCATGTCCAAAAATTTGGGTTTTCACATTATGCATACAATTTCTAAAGATAAATACAATTTTAATTGTTTTTGTTCAATTTATTATATGAATTTAGGAGACAAATTTGAAGTTTTATGATTCAATAAATTTTAGTTCGATGATATTATGATAATTGATGGAAAATCATTTGACTATTTGTTTACTTCTTTTACGTTAAAGTTTATCATTATTCACATGAGATGATATTGCGGCTTCAAAAGAATATTATTTTTTGTGATGAAAACGTATATCATGTAAGATAACAAATTGAGTTTGATAGATTTATTTAAGCTTTGGAACCCATTGTCTTTCATGATTCGAGTACAAAATATTTCGGTGTCATGCTATTGTAATATCATAAATGTTTAATACATTAGCTCAATATATTAATGACACACATAATGCGTGTGCCTCGGTGGCTAGTTTATAAAAGATGCGGATTAATATTATAAGCGGTAAATCCCAAATCTCGCGCTCAATCCTCCCTTTTCTCTCCTTCAGCCGCGCAATAATTTTCTTTTCATCTACAATCCTTCCTTCTTATTTTTTTTCTAGTCAGAATTGTGAAATATTTGTGCCACAGTTCAGATTTACACGACGCTTCCATCTCCGGTAAGTTCCAAATTCGTGGTACTTGATTTCATTGATTTTGCAGGAGATTTGGGTCACGTTTTTTTGTGAATTGGGTCACGTTTGTTGTGAATTCAAGTTAATTATCGATTGAACGGTCGAACACATGGTCATAGCCGAATCACGATTGAATTGGGTCACGGTTTGTGGTGAATCGGGTCTCGGTTTCTTTTTTCCATGCTTGATTGGAGTGTTCGATTTGGATCGCAATTTTAGTGGTGACAAAGTTCATTCAGATCAACGTATTTGGTGCCAATATCTGGAAGTTTTCCTTGCTTTGATTTTTTTGTGTTCACAAGTTTTCCATGCTTTGATTTTTTCGTATTCATGTCTGGAAGTTTTTATGTCATTGATTTCATCGGGTCAACGTATTTGGTACTAATTTGGGGTGAAGAATCTAAATCTTTGATAACTTATAAATTGTAAATAGGGCTTCTTGTGTCTCTTCTGTTTACAAGCCAATTTATTGCCCATGTTTGCTGATTCCAGTGTTTTTAACACCCATTTGCTTGATGTTCTGTAGAATAAGTATAGCGGTCATTAGATGACAACTCCTTCGGCATTGGGAGGATCGATGGTGCTCTTGCTACATGTATAAAATATGTAAGTATTTTAATCCAAGACTGCTCATCATTCTTCCCGCTTTCTCCTTACGAAATCGTTCTTTGTTGAACATGATCCTTGATGGAATTTGTGCTCAGTTTCTTTCGATTATAAGTTAAATAATTTAGAACAAATGATAAAATACCGAGCAGGTCACCGATAACTTTTTTTTTTTTCAGTTTTTGTTGTGGTTATTTTGTGCTAACTCACTGTAAATGTTCCAATCTAGTACGGGCATTTAAAACAATTAATTATAACTGTCATTTAGTGTTTCTTGCTATCATGCTTCGGTATATTAATTAGAGGGTTTGGCTGAGTTTGTAGGTTTCGTATAGCATAGGCCTATGAGTGCTTGATTGTTTATTGTTTCCAATCAAATGTTAGTTTACCTTAAAATGCAATCAAATTATTTTTTCCAATCAAATGTTAATCTAGGACCATTTTTTTAAAAAATGATGAAATTTGAATTACTTTGCCAATATTAAAATATTTGTTTATTTTGAAGTCATATATTTTTATGTTACAATTCTGGTTATTTACGAAATGGATAAGGAGTTGATTTTTCTGCCTGTTTTTAGATGTGATCGGGCCATAAAATTTGAAAATTGTGTGTTTTGTTGGAAGACTCTAATCCGGCTTTATCATAACTTTATTGTTGCAAGCCAATCAACTCAGCTAATTTTAAACCATAAGGCAAGGCGAGGTGAGGCCATATGTAAGAGATGAGAAATGTATTTGAAAAATGAAAGGTTCGAGATGTAACAAGTAAAAAAGGACAAAAATAGTAAGAAAATTAATATTATGTAAAAGCCAAGTTACTGGAGCAATCCAAATGCATATTTCCCAACATATAAATTTACAATAAAACATTAATCTCATCTATCCAAACCTCTTGAATCCCCCCTTCCTGTTTAAATATAATTTAAACAATTCTTTCTGCTACAAAACAAGGCATCCTATTTGATTGGAGATAAGAAGCTGACTCCTGTTTTTTTCTTTGCTTTGAATTACTTTGCCAATATTAAAATATTCTTTTAATTTGAAGTCATATATTTTTATGTTAGAGTTCGGGTTATTTACGAAATGGATAAGGAATGGATTCATCTGCATTCACGACTTGTACCCGAGTATGAAGAAGGGGTTCAAAAATTTATCTCACAAGCTAGGAACTAAGCCAAAACACGTGAAGTAATCTTATGTCATTGAAAACATTGCAAAAATAAAAAGTATATGAAATTTGACCAAGTGTACGATTACTTAATTATTAATGGGTTCGATCCTTCTTACATGATCTGGGTCTTCCATGGTGAAACTTAAAACCCACAATTTCAAGGTCAAAGTAGTCCAGGAGGAGTTCAGGAGAAGGAGGCTGAAATTAGAGAGGCATATAACTTATATAAAGATGTCTTTTTCTCGGATGAAGGGGTTGGACACACTATGTCTGAGGCAAAAGAATATGAGTTTGCTAATTATTAGTAGATGCAGAAACTCCTCTCTTCCCTGGTCGTACAACTTACACGAAGTTGTCAGCAGTCGTTACATTATACAATTACAAATGTACAAATGGTCATATTGACAATAATTTCAATGAGCTCCTTAAGATCTTACATGACATGCTTCTAGGAAAAAATACACTTCCAGAAAATGTTTACTCAATGAGAAAGCTGTTAAAACCATTTGATTAAGGATATGAGAAGATTCTTGCATGTCCAAACTATTGTTGTCTATTTAGAAAGGAGTTTAAAGATTTGGAATCATGTCCAAAATGTGGTTCTTCGAGATGGAAAGAGGACAAAGTCACCACAAAAGTTTGTAAAGGAATTCCTGAAAGGTGCTACGGTATTTTCCCGTGATACCAAGATTGAAAAGGATGTTTAAATTAGAAGAAAAAGCTTAAGATTTGATTTGGCACTCGAACAATAAAAGTCAAGATCATATGATGCGTCATCCAGTTGATTCTATATCTTGGGATACAGTAAATCATAAGTGGCCATCTTTTGCATCAGATCCTAAAAATCTCTGGCTTGGTCTTGCAACAGATGGACTCAACCCTTTTGGTGATCTTAGTTCTAGATATAGCTGTTGGCCAGTTATTTGGTCAATTACAACCTTCCTCCATTGATGTGCATGGCGAAGGAAAATCTTATGTTACCATAACTGATTCCAGGGCCGAAGCAGCAATGAAATAATATAGATATATACTTGGAACCCCTAGTGGAGGATTTGAAGGAGTTATGGGACAGGTGTGGAGACATATGATGCATTTAGCAAGTCAATGTTCAATATGAAGGCTATTTTGATGTGGACGATAAATGATTTTTCAGCTTATGGAAACTTAGCTGGATGTGCCACAAAAGGTAAATTTGGTTGCCCAACATGTGATGAAGACATATCTTCTTCGTTGCTTAATTACAGTAGAAAGTTTGCATATTTAGGCCACATGAGATTTCTTTCCCCTAATCATCCATTCCATCAGAAAAAGAAATGGTTTGATGGGAACAAAGAGACAAAAGGTAAAACTAGGCCTTTGAATGGACTAGAAATTCTCAATGCAGTGATAAACATTGAAAATGACTGGGGTATAAAGAAAGTAGGTATGAATATCAATAATACAAAGAAAAAGAGGAAGAAGCGGGATGGTTCAAAAACCAGTTCAAATGTGGAAGAAGAAGTCAATATTTTTTGATATGCAATACTGGAGTGTAAGTTATTTTTCCCTCTATTAATTATCTTTTTTAAAATTTTATTTTTCGTTCATAAATTTTTCTGAATCTTGAACTAATATATTAAATGTGTTGATGGTTATAACTTGTAGGGGCTTCTTCTATGTCATAACTTAGATGTGATGTATGTTGAAAAGAATGTATGCGAGAATAAAATAGGCACAATGAAAGCAGATTGGTTATGGTGTCCGGATACGCAACAAAAGTTTCAAAACAAAATATTTTACAAGAAAACCGAGCACTTCAACTTATTGTTTGTAGCAAATACCATATAACACAAAAGTGTTATACATAGAGTGTTTTAGAAATTTCTTTACTTATCAATCACAAAAAGATTGATGATTGCTCAAACTAAGTTGTAAACAACTTGGCTCTTGAAGGATTAATATTCTACAAGCCTCCTATGATCACTCCTTGCTCAAAAATCAAGCCCACCACCAACAAGGAAGATCCCCTCTAATTTTGCACTAGAAAAATTAGAGGATTTTTCTTTAAGAAAGATGTGCTATCCTCAACAATTGAAGAAGAAAAATTAAGAGAGAAAATGAAAGGGAATTTCGGCCATGTACTTGGAGTGAAGAGAGGAGAAAAATTTTCTTGGTTGTGTAAAAAGTTAAAAGTTACATGAGCATGACATGCATTGTTTGTTGAAAAAGTTCCATGCAACTCTTCACCTCCCAAACATGTAATTTTATTTGGACTTGTAAAAATTACAAAGCCCATGGACTTTAATTTAAATGTCCCAAACAAATTTGAGACCAATTAAACTTTACTTGAATTTGCTCAAGCCCACTAGTTGAATAATTATTTCTAATTGGGCTCTATAAGGCCCAATGTTATTTAATTAATTCAACACTTGAATTAATTTAATTATTTGGACTCTACAAGGTCCACTAGTGTTTAATTAATTCAACACTTGAATTAATTTAATTTAGTCCATAATAATGTTTATGAAAATCACAATTTTCAAATACATTATTTATTTGTACCAATTTTTAATTTAGAAACACTTCCACAAATTAAAAGTTACATCCCAATTAATCCCCTTGTAGAAGTCATACTTCTATTTTTTCTTTGTGCTTTTAAACTCCTTTATAAACCATTCAACACGTTGAACTATTTTATTTCTCAACGGGATCTAGAAAGTTAGCACTTGTGTGACCCTCAATGATTAAATGATACAACTAGTCGCGGGTTCACAACTCAATGTGATTCGGAACTAAACATGTCCTTATATGAGCATACCCCAGTTGCTCCATTCTTAGTTATCAACTCCTTGATAATAAGAAAGTCAAAACTCAAGTCTGGTATTACCCAACTAATCATGTTAAAAGCCTAGAAGCATCGCTTACATAATTCCCTAGGTATCAAATGATAGTGCCTGCAAGAACCAATCTATTATGGTTAGTGTACAGTACAGTCCCTTCATCTCATATATCCCGACCGATTCCACAACAAATGGTATATCGAGAGCTGTCAAAGAATCGATACTATGTGTCATGTAGTAGTTGCATCGATGGTGTAATCTAAGAAACCCATTTCTTAATTACCACAACCACTCTGATCAGAGATTTCAAACTACATACACATGAGATCACATAGGATATCCATACCTGAAGGTAAGCGGTGAATCCCCGACTACAATGCATAGACTCCTATATGTTTCGAAAAAAAACCCAACCTTGCCACTATGAGTCGGTAAACAAGTCAAAGTGCAATGATAGAATACAGAGATTCAATGTTGTTCCGGGTCATAAGGACTAATGGTGTACAACCATAAACAAGGACGTTTCCACTCGATAAGTGAGAACCACTTGGAAAGTCCTTTATGGAGGGTTGTTCAGTGCACTCTACAAAGAACACCTATCTGCATGCTCGGACATCACAATGTCCCCTACCAATGAAACATGGTACTCACATTGCAGATACTAGTCTCAAACTTGAGCGACCTTTATCTTTCTTAGCGGCGGCTGAATCGACTAGGAACTTTTTAGAATATACAATATTCTAAATATGAGTTTCATGATACTCATAATATGACCATCTCATATTCTTTCTAATCTTTGTATATTCAAGGACGTTATCTATTCAACAAGCATGGGTTTACATATAAAGATGTGCCAAAACAATAATTTCAAATATTATTAAAATAAAGATTGTTTATACATAGAGTATCAATATGATCCATCAGCCAACACTTGGCTCGACGGGCACCTACTCTAACATATAATGTTAAACTCAAAGAAAAAATTCAAAGATGGTGTTAATGCTCGCAAAGATTTGTGGCACTTAAACATTAGAAAAGAATTACATCCTCAAGAAAAAAGAAAAAACATGTATCACTTGCCTGCTGCACCTTACACATTTTCTAAAAAAAAAATGGAAGTATTTTGCTCTAGGTTGAAGAAAATAAAGTTACCTGATGGCTATAGCTCAAATATTGGTAATTGTGTTTCTCTGGAAGAACGTAAGCTTATTGGGTTGAAATCTCATGATTGTCATGTTCTAATGAAACAATTGTTTTCAGTAGCATTGAGAAGTATTTTACCAAAAGGTCCACATAATGCTATATTTTTTCTTTGTGCATTTTATAATGAGTTGTTATGTCAAAGAGTGTTAGACAGAAACCGTCGAGAACAACTTGAGAAGAATATTGCTGAAACTCTATGTAAGTTGGAGAGGTACTTTCCACATGTGTTCTTTACCATCTTTGTTCATTTGAAAATTCATTTAGCAAGGAAGCTCGCCTATGTGGGCCAGTTCAATTCTGCTGGATGTATCCATTTGAAAGGTAATAAATTTTAATATATATTTATATTAATTTAATATCGTACAACGAATTATATTGTGTTATCATCACTGCTTTCATGAGAATTTGTATTGTTATTTAGGTTTATGAAAATTCTTAAAGGATACGTGAAGGAACCGAGCAAGGCTAGCGGGTTCCATAGCTGAGTGTTACCTCGTAGAAGAACGAATGTGGTTTTGTAGTGCTTATACAAAAAAAGCTGCTAGTATTGGTCTACGATCTAATCGGAATGAGGATTTGGAGAATGGAGTCGAAGGTCGCCCAGTTTCTCAAGGAAAAGAAAAGATTTTAGAAGAAAATGTGTTGCAAGCAGCACATCGATATGTGTTGTTCAATACTGCATAAATCGATCCTTACATAAAGTGAGTTGTAAATTGCAACTCTAATAGTCTTGGTATAGTGCATAATTCGTATATTTTAACAATCATCTTTCAATGATTTTAAATATGATGCACATTGAGGAGCTTAAACAAACAGATCATCGTTTCTCAAGCAATGACACATTGTTACAAAAATGACATACGAAAACATTTTCTCAATGGTTATCAAAACAAGTTCCTGATAATTCTTCAGATCAGATTCATGGCTAGCACATGGTCCAAGAAAACATTTTATATCTTATACGGGTTATATTATAAATGGACATCGGTTCCACACAACAAATGTTGGAAGATCGACACAAGATAGTGGTGTTTCAGTTGAAGTCGATTCTATTTGTCAATCTAGTTCTACTGATTCACATACGGCAGGAAGACTATCATACTGGGGTTATACGAGATATTGTGTTACTAGACTATTATTTATTCAAATTTTCTGTTTTCAGATGTGATTCGGCTAATCCTAGAACTAGTATCAAAATGGACGATGGTTTTACACTAGCCAACTTACACCAAGGACTAAGAACTTTTGAAAACGATCCTTTCATTTTAGCATCACAAGCAAAACAAGTTTTCTATTATAGGGAAAATGATGAATCAAATTGGTATGTTTTGCTAAAAGCGCCACCTCGAGGTATTTATAACATGAATTTGCTTGAAGAGGATGCATATACGTCATCAAAACCTCTTGATGTGTCCAGACTTGGGATTAACATTACTGAGAAAGAACCATATTCAAGAAAGGAGTGTGAGGGAATTGATGTGACTGATATGCCATGATTGGAATTTTCAGGTATAGATTTTAGAGTTATTTATTTCAAATAATAAATTTTATTTCATGACTAAAATTTTCAGCTGTAGATTTTATATTTATTTATTTGAACAAATAAATTTTTTTCTCAAGTTTCATTACTTTTTATTTACAGTTTCAACGTATTTTTCTTGTTTATTTTCAGTACTTCATCATGTCATATTACATGTTTTATCAAATCATTGTATAGCATTCAAATGATGAGAAAAAAGGAAAAAAAACGCAGCAGAGAATTTGTAGCCAAAATTCAGGTGATATCTTGTATTCTTTTTAAATTCTTGGTTTATTTTAATAAGTACACTCGTGCATTTCAACATCTCTTTATGTTGTTTTGCAGGGAAAAAATGTTAATCGGCTATCGAGAATGGAATCTAACAATTCACCTGATTCTTCACAACATTTGCATGGTAAAGAGTCAGTTGATGACAGAGAAATTGCTGGGAAAAAGGGACGAGGTCCATCAAAGTTGATTTTGCTTAGTGGCCAACAAACGCCCAAAGTTTTGGAGCGTAATGAGTTCGGACAACCAATTAGAGATAATTTGGTGAAGTACGAATCTTTTCTAGGTTGTATGGTAAAAGAATTTGTTCCGTATACATTGGATGGATGGAATGGCGTAGATGAAGATGTGAAAAATAAGATGTGGAGTTGTCTTCAGGTAATGTCCTCTATCACTGAATTATTATTTTCAGATTCTATAACAAAATTTAGACATATTTCATGCTTCATATTTTACAGTGGCATTTTAATGTCGAGGAGTGGGAAAAGAAAACAATATTTCAAAAGTTAGGTAAGTTATGGCGCGATAGAAAGCCCAAGCTACAGATACTTATACGAGAAGTTAATACCGGCCAAGCGGCTTCACGAGATCTTAGTCTTTTGAAACCCGAATTTATGGACCAAAATCAGTGGTACGTTTTTTGTAAAGAAGACACAATAATTTTCCTTTCAAGTAAGTATTAATTCACTGTTATTGACCAAAATCAGTAAGTAGTATCGTGATTTACAATTTTTGTTTTTAAAGATTGTGTTTGTGCTATTTAACTTATAATTTCCTATTATTTTCTCCAATGATAAGCTTTTTTCGAAGTATGTTTTTAAAAAATTTCATAATATTCTCGTCATAGTAGGTTATAATTTCTATAGATGTAGAGTTTTCTGTAACATATATTGTATGTTGATGGATATGGAGATTTTGGTTTCCTCTTATATGTTTGTGTGATTGTTTAATTTGCTAGAATAATAAATTTGCTAACTGGTGAAATGATGAGAAAAGTTGAAACTAGAGTTGATGTATGAGTAAAACATCATCCAATTGGTTTGATGTATGAGAAAAACAGAAGCTACTGCCATATCATGTTCTCATGATGTTGGTAGTAAATTATCTTGATTGCTTAAACGAAAATGATTTGCATGTTTGATTCTGTATCTATATAAATTTTATATTTGAAACTACCGTGATAATCAATATGACTGCTTAGGAACCTATCACACTCATAGTTTCTATTACAGTATGTTTGATTAGATTCTTATGTTTTGAAGATACGAACTAGAGTTAAGTCTGTGATTGTTTTATATATATATATATATATATATATAAATATACAACAATCACACAATGAGCCGGAGAGGTTATGCACGTTTGGTCCATGTGATGGTAAATATTATTATTTATAAAAAATTCATCTAGTTTTTTTAAAAAGTTTTCATATTTAAGTAATGATGCATATTTTATATTTATTTTCTAATGATTTTTTATACATTTTATATGTATTTTTGTTAATGGAGAAAAAAGCCCTGCAGAAGCACCAATTACAAGATCAAAAGTTTGGATTGAGGCTCATAAGAAAAAAAAGGGCAACCTAGTAGTCAAACTGTTGGAGAGAAAATTGTAATAAAATTATGATATATTTGTTATTTGCAGAAAGTTAGAAAAATTTGTTATTTACTTAAAAAATATATCTTTGTTATATTTTGTAGAGGGAAATAGAAAAATCTCCACCCGAATCTCTAAATACAACTAACATTGCCGATGATACAATTAGCATTGTATTTGGCAAGGAAGCTCGAGGTAGAGTGCATGGGATGGGTTTTGGAGTTACACCATTGAAAGTTGGTGTTTTTATTCAACAAAATTGGAACTATTAAATAACTTCAAATTATGACGAATAACTTTCAACGAGAAATGCAAGAAACGAGGTCCATATTTCTCCAAAGTACGAGGCAACAAAATGATCAAGAACAGATTAGTATTTAACCAACATTAGATAAAATAAGTTAAGTATGTATAGTTAAATTCTTGGATTTACATTGTGACATTAATTGACATATTTTTTGTGTTAAAATTAGGTTACTAGTGGTGGAATTAGTAGTGATATTGGCAGTAGTAGTGATATCAATGGTGCAGAAAAAATTGGCAATGTTAATAATGTTATGCAAAATGTAGCAATTGCTCAGGTAACTATGTTTAAATTGTTTGACTTCTAAACCAAATTTGTATTTAAGTAAAAATGAAAGAATTAATACATTTTTATTGTTCAATTATATGAAGACAAAATTTAAGAATGTGAATAATGAAGGTATCCACGATAATACTAAATGTAAGTTACTTCATTGGTGTGGTGATGAAGTTGTTGCAGAAGGTCGAGTTTCATCAACAAATCCAAAAGCAAAAGTGCATCACATTCCTCTTGGAGTATCTTGTTGGAAAGTTTGGGTTGATAAAATTTTGGTGGAGAAGGTAGACTTGATACGGCCAAATGATGAAATGCTTTATCTCGACCATGCAATAGGTAGCACAGTCGCATGGATGGCTAAACTTATAGTTTTGTGTGACTTATATAGATTCTACTGATTGGAAGGATTACATTTTTTTTGGATAACAATCATGTTGCTAAGTGAACTACTGTTATATTTTAAAAATTTTGTTCTCTTATTAGAAAATAAATAATACACATTCCTCCTGGATGATCATGTTATGATAATTGTTTGCGTTTAGATTTTTTCGTTTCACTTTTATTTCATGATATTAATGCATCATTAACAAAACAATTTGAAAGTCGTGAATAAACCTTAATGAAACATGTAGCACTCATCGTGAATAACTTAATACAAACACCTCAATAGCACGCATCTCGCATGTCGTGAAAAATCTTAATACAAACCCCTCATAAGCAGCACATACTTTTGTTGTGAATAACTTTAACTGCAGCTTGCACATTGCACGCTGTGAATTATCTGAATATAAACACCAATAACAGCGCACGTTGCCCATCCTGAATAATACTAAATGCGGCGTGAATATAAATTGCGGCGTGTATTGAACGCCGTGGTAAATATGAATTGCAGCGTGCCGCGCACATCGAGAGTACTACGAACGACATCATGAATAGATAGCCGCAAATAATATGCATTGCAGCACGCATTGTACACAACCAAAATTATTAATTACCACGCGCGTTACGCGCCATTGATATCTTCAAACTTTCAACAGCTTGTAATTGTGCAGGGGCGCGTTGCACGCTGCAAATAGAATATATGCACGCGCACTCCTCAATCCATCAAGAAAGCTCTCTGTCTAGCCACCTTCGACTCATATCAGTTCTTAGTCTATAAATCTCCCTTCCACCCGACACTAGCCTTGTATGGACCTCCCTTATGCCTTAGTTGGACCCTCCTGGACCGCATCATGGCCTGGTTCAGCCCTCCCTCGGTCGAGCCTACCATCCTCTTTCACAAAACCAACCCATAACCTTAGCCGCCTAAGGGAAACGTTCGGCCATCCCTCAAACCGTGCGCAACCCGAGACTCTAGCATCATGACACCTTCGTTTGCAGCATACACGCCTCTTAAAAGACGTACCTACAGCAGCCCTTGCATCAAACACAAAGGAAACATTAATATGAGTCAAGAAAATGCATATTTCATGTCAAACCTTTTCAAATATGGCACCACATGATAAATCAAAGAATTTCTCGTGCAAATACATATATATCAACATATAAATGGTGTGAATGATAAGAAAAAGAGATAAAAGGCGTGCCTTTGCGTATAAATGCTCGAAAACTTGAAGTTACGCGCGTAGGGCTTGCATCGGTGAGGCGGAGATGAGTTTTTCTTGAAACCTCTGCAATATTTCTAAGGAGGCTTCTGGTTTTACTTTTAAAAAGCTGCTGAATGAGAGGGAGTGGCGGCCACCTTGAGGGATTAGGTTTAGGGTTTTTTGGGTAGTGTTTATGTAGAACCCAAAAATCAGATTACGTATAAGCCATGCCTAATTATTACTATTTAAATTTAAAAATGATTTATATATATATATGAAGGGTCTAATTCATTTTGATATTTGACAAGTCATAACTATTTATTTTAAATGCAAAAGTTTAGTTTTATCTTTTCAGTTAAATATGCGAGGACGGACCGGAGTTTGGAAATTAGAAATAAGATTAATAATAAGAAAAATATTCCTAAATTTAATCTAAGTCAAGGAATAATTTAATTTAAAGAAAAAGAATGTTTTAGGATTTATTAAATTAATTGGAGTCAAGTTAGTAAATAAATCCTATTAGGTTCAATATTTAATTAAAGCATAAATTAAAATATGTTAACAAGTGGGGATAAATTAATCTAGGTATAATATAGTCAAGAAATTAAACATAACATTTAAATACTTAAATTTTAAACCATGCAATGCCATGCAAGATTTCATTCTAATTTAATTTGTTACTTCACTAAAACATAAAATGGTTATTTAAAACACTAAGAATTTAAAATAGAAGACTTAATCAACATTATACCATGCAATATTAGTAGAAATTTAATCAACTCCTTAAGAAAATTCAAATGCTTAGTAAATCCCAATTAAGCCACCCTTAAATAGCCTTTAAGGTGAATACAATTCCTCACCTTTAACCCATTAGTTATTAGTGAATTCAAATACAAAAATACACCTTGATTCTTTCTTAACCAATCATGCTAGCAAATAAACGAAATCATGCAGAAAAAGGGAGGAAAAGAATCGACCAGCAAGGAGGAATGAAAAACCATTCAAAGTCCCTTCCACTCCTTCACTTGTAACTCTCATTTTAAGGCATATAATGTCACCTTTAACACCTATTAAATCATTCACCTTCCTCACCTACATTCCCCACAACCTCACCTTCGAAATTAAAGAAGAGAACATCAGCAAAATAATCGTGAACAGCAGCTGAAACAAGAAGAGGAACCCAACTCCGTGCCGTCACGTAGTATTCGTTGTATTGGTTTGTTTTCTTCAAAACAAATTCCAGGCATGTATATATTAGTTCTTTGCTCTTCAATCAAGTTATAATAGATATTTTAAATCAGTATGTGATCAAGATTTATGAGAAAAATGAAATATATCAGCAACATTTTCGAAATAAAAGCTGTGCAGGTTCTCGGCTTTGACTCATGTTTTTGTTTGAGATGTTTCTTGTGGTTTCAGGAGGTTGCTCGGTCCCAGGCACACAGGGCTGCTTCTAGGCATGATTTAGAGTGTCTTAGGAAGTTATTGGTTCATTGGTTTCCAGCCATACACACACAAATGCAGAAATGATAGCAACTTTTTACTTGAGTGCAGAATGAGACACGGTTTCTGCCATTGAGTTGTTTAAGTGGAGTGTTCGAGCCTTGGCTTTCCTAGGGGCTGTAGCCATGGTTAGAACCCTCCCTTAACATGTCTAGAGTGTGATCAAATCGGTATTTACAAGCTTGGTTCAATGATCCATCAGATTTTTACATCAACAATGCAAGAGTCACTCGGTTTTTCCCTTTTTAGTTTTTCTGTGAGTGTGTTTCGGTTTTTGTGGTGCTGGATGGATGATGGTTGGCTCCTAGCTCATAGCCATGGTTCATACAACACTTCATCATGTCTAGATCGAGCCATGGTCGATGAAATGGCCATTGGAATGACACAGGACAGCAAAACAATGCAATACATCACAATACACAGATTTAGGTGCTCTCGGTTGGTACTTTCTATTGTCCTAGGTGTTTGTTCGGGTTTTGTCTGGCTTTTAACCCTTAGCTATGGTCCAAGCCATGCCTTAGAATGTTGGTAAGAGTCCTTGGGAGGTGGTTCAAGCCATTGGTCAATAAATTTCAGAATTACACCACAAACAAACAAGTGCCACTGCTGGATTTTTTGACAGCAACTTTCATCTTCGGTTTTGGAGGTGGTTAGAGTTCTTGGTTGGCTTTTAGCACATGGCCTTGGACTGGACAGTACCTCAATGAGTTAGGAAAGTCATGTTTTTGGCTGTTCGTGATTTGGTTGAGTTTAGAGGTCGTACGAGAATTTACGGTGAAAGGTGCCAAAATGACTCTCGAAAGAGTGTTTTATGTTTTTGGATTCCTTTCACCTATTTTCGTGTTTTGCAATTCTTATGCATGTTTTTCAGTATGTTTGTGGTATTTTAACCATGGTTAAACGTCGGTTTAATGTTGGTTCGGGTTGGTACGATACCTTGATTGAAAATCAAGTGGTGGGTTCTAATAGTCTCATTGTTGATTCTATTGGTAAGTTTTGGGATAGGTTGTCAAGTTTAGGTCATTATATTATTATTTGCATGTGTCACATATTAGAATTAGGTTGCAGCAAGCCTGGGAGCGATCCAACTCATCTGGTAAAAATAAAGTTTAAATTATATTACGTGCATAAAAATATAAAATGTTTATTTTTGAGATATATGCTATTTGTCATGTGGTCACCTTATGCTTATGGGTTTGGAAGTCGGTAGGCGCAACCGAGGACCTCTCTGCCCGGTGACTTACGACCGGTTTATGATTATGTATGGGTACGGACATCCAGTCCAAGGGCTGTGATTGATCTCTACCGCCCAGTATACTGTGGTTTAGTCTGATCAGGCGCTCACGTTATGTTATGGGCCACTTGCTTAGAACATTATCTCTACCAGAAAATTATGATATGATATGACAGAGCTCTATGGAGCAAAGCTTTTACGTATGATTTTCAGATATGCACGTAGATATAATTACTCATGATACGATTTTCACCGTACGCTTTACGATACCATATTTTTACGTTGCATGCGATTTTATTGTATATTTACTTGTTATTCACGATATATACATGTTGAGTCTTTAGACTCACTAGACTTGATTGTTGTAGGTACCGATGAGGTCGAGACGGAGGGCGTAGATCAGTGAGCTATCTTGGGGCAGCGTAGTATACCCGAGGACCTCATGTTTTAGTTTATGCATTTTTATTATGTTTAAACTCAGTTTTAATATTATGTTTAAACTCAGTTTTAATATGTTGGATTATTTTTAAGTTGGTATTTGAAACAATATTTCATTCCGCTGTTATTTTAAAGTTGAAATTATTTACATGTTTATTTTGAAGCAAGTTATTTATTTATTTTGAAAAATTTTAATAATTCCGCAAAAAAAATATATGAATACGAAATACGGGCCTTTACAGTTGGTATCAGAGCCTATGATCTTGTAAAGGGTTGTACTACTACTGCTCTAGAGAAGCTCATGAAGTCATGTGGGGACCCGGACGCTAATCATGTTCTTAATCATAATTGGGACTAATTAATCAATTATAAAACAGGGTCTAAATTTTTTTTAAAATCCGAAACGTAATGAAATAAAACATATATACATCTCAGTATAAAAGTACAAGTCCTGTACTACATACATTTATTCAACTAAGGTTTAACAGCTAATATCAAGTGTCCAACCCTATCTCTAATCCAAGTCCGGAGCCTCCACTCTAATCACGATCTTTCCTCATCTCCTCGACCCTGAACCTGTCCCACCTGTTGTCATGCACACATACAAAACAAGACAACAGCCGTATAACTCCGGTGAGAATAAATCCCAGTATAAACAATGTAAACATGCAATCATATAAAAATATATACAAAAGCATATAACAAATATCATTCACATGCAGCCAATCAACAAACATGAATGATATAAAACTGTAAATCAACTAGTCATCACAGACTCGACTCAAACAACGCGTCGTCTCAGACTCGACTCAACTCTAACCTAGGGATCCCAATGTCTGGATATTGATAATTATATCGAATCTCAGTCGATAGGAATGAATCAACCCTAAACGGCATCGATATAATTCATATATCCAGTGTCTGGGCGAAACAGCCGCAGAATTGGCGAAACAGCCGCAGAATGGACGAATCAGCCAATAACTAGACGAATCAGCCAGTAATTAAGCGAATCAGCCAAAATTTAGACGAATCAGTCGATAACTAGACGAATCAGCCAATAACCAGACGAATCAGTCGGTGACTAGGCGAATCAGCCAATGACTAGCGAATCAGTAGTCAATACATGCATACAGTAACTAGGCGAATCAGCCGATGACTAACGAATCAGTAGTCAACACATGCAGTGGCTATAAATCAATAGACTATAAACATCAATCTCATCAATTACAAATATCAATGTAATAAACTAAGTATGTGATTTAGGGAGACTCGAGTCAAACCTCACTCGAGTTGTGCAATCCCAACTCAACATTAATTTATACCTTTATCTTCTCGGTCCGACGAAGACGAAGTATCGAAGTCAACTCTGTCCATACCCAATCTGATAATGACAATCGAATAGATACAATATCAGTATATCATTCAGTTCAAAACCTGTTCTGATTAATACTCAAATCAAAACATAATCTGATCAATGCCAATCGACATATGATACCACAATACAATCTCAACCAATACCGAGTCTGATCAATATCAATTTACGGATGTTTCGACGGTATCACAATACAATCTCGATAACCCCGTCAATTCCAATACCATAGATATAATACCAGAACTCACAATTAATATCGGTAGAAATCAGAATCTCAACGATGATATAAATCTGATATCGATTCTTAATCAAATCGACTCCGAAAATCATAACAATTCCATAATCAGTCCGTTTCTTAATCTGACTTCGATTATATGATGTCTAACATGTCAAGAATATCATATATGAATTCCATTCAATTCTGGCAATATCATAATTTCAAATCGTATCTAAACGTAGCAAAACTTACGTCCAGTTGTAGCCTGCGTTGATAGGAACACAGTACTGAAATCGGATTCAAAATCAGACGGACGGTTCGCTCGTAAATCAATTTCGAAAATCACGGACGGAGCCTTTTCCCCGAAGCTTCCTCGGATAACTGAATGTAAATATTTCATCCATTTACATATATATATATATATACACACATGCATGAATCAAGAAACGTGGCGACTCCTCAATCAGCATGTCTCGCGCATATGCGCGACCCCAACCGGCGCATATGCGCGAGACCTACTGGTCTCGATGCGCTGCTTCACAACTTCTGGCGCATATGCGCGCCTCAACTCCGCGCATATGCGCCAAAGGTTCTGTCTCAAAACTTTGGCTACAGGACTACTCGCGCATATGCGCGCTCTGACATCGCGCATATGCGCGAGACACCATTACTCGGCGCGTGTGTCTCGGCATCTCTCGCGCATATGCGCGCCTCACTTCGGCGCATATGCGCGAGGTTCTCTGGACAAAACATACTATAGCTCGCGCATATGCGCGCCATCACTCCGCGCATATGCGCGGGATCTTCTGCCCAACTCGCGCACAGCTCGCGCATCACGTCGCGCATGTGTGCGAGTGGCACCTCCCTCGCACCTGATTCGTGTCTTTTCTCGTCTGTCCCGGTCTGATCTGTTCCGTCTTTAATCACCTCAATTAATCAAGAAATCATCCCAGATTAATCTCAAATTACGATAAATATACCCAAATCATTTCCGATTACGGTAATCAAATTCTCGGGCCTTCTATTTCTCCCCCTCTAAGATATGATTTCGTCCTCGAAATCACAGGCAATCAAATCAGATAAAAAAGGAATGTATAATAGAGGTTACTTCAGCAAATTCATTCTATCAAACCATTCTGATAAAATTACTTGCAAATACTGGCTATTCAACATCCGTATATACCAATCAACAGCTCATACCAAATCCATATCATCAGCTGTTATCAAATCTGTTTTTCCCAGTCAAGGATTTACTCAATCTTCGGCTTTAAATACCAATCGTCACTATCCGACGTCGGCATATTAAGTCGGTTCATTCGAAGCTGGTGTTCATCCTTTTCTGAATCAGCTTCATTTTCTTTTTAAGATTTCTGCTTTTATAAAATTCAATCTCAGATATCACCGTAATATCATTCCCATTCAGAGGAACTCCGCAGTACTCACTGTACAATACCTCGACTAGAGCTATCTCGATACTCATCTAATAGCTATTATTGTACAATAATTCATAAAGTGACAAGATCTCATGTCACTAGTGCTAAAATCTAGCACTACAGTTCCTGGATATCCTCCAGTATCTAGATAGTTCGCTCCGAGTATCCGTCAATCTATAATCCATAGATGACACATCATGCTATACATTCTGCCAAAAGTTTAAAATTAACCAAAAATCACGGTATGATATAATTAACTCTGGCATTCAATACCATCTAACCCCTTTTCTGACATACCTCTCAGTCGTCTTGTCATATCTGTACGTCATCCTGTACAATATAACATTCGCAGATTTGAACAATCGTTCAATAGTAATTACATCATATCACCGTCATAGCAAGATTTTCGATAGTTTCATCACGAAATTCATAGAAATGTACCCCCATTTCTATTCAGGAATCGATAATCTGTATAACCAATTTCCTGGTTTCTATCTTCCTGTCTTCATCTGTCAGCGATTTAGAAATTTCAATACAACTCTGACATAACTGATTTCGTTTATTTACATCAAAACTATCCGTTCGAATTATCACACATTTCCTGTTACCAGAATAATACTGAATCTACTACTGTGTGCCTCTGACACTACCTGTCATTTCAAATTCGAAATATCTGGCACAAACAAATTAGCTAATTATATAAAATAAAGCATTACCTACCTGGTATTCTGATTAACACATTGTTCTGACTATCGAAATCAAGTTCTGAACAATCTGATCATTGTCTCAACTGTGCTACAATCAATCAGTATACTATCTTCAGATATCACAGACTCTGAATACAATCTGTTGCGATCTGGATTCATAGCCGAATAATTCTGTATACAACAATCTCAGTTCCCAGAATATTCAATACAAATTTCAACTATTCGATTCAATCAATCATACGCTGCGAATATATCAAAATAACATAGACAAAACGAGCATAAGGTCATCAGAACACTTCGGAACACAGGATTTATCAACCACCGAACTGAAGTATTTCCCAGAGAAACACATAATCAGATGTAACTCTAACTCTCAGGCAGTAAATCTTCTAGCTGACCTTTCAGTTCTTTCAATTCAATCAATATCATTCTGTACAGAAGTCTAAAATGAAATTCATATCTGATATCCAATCAAGGCTGAAGTCGCTCTCCCTGATATAAGACAAACCCGGAATTTCATCTGGAACGACTATAGCAACTCTCCTGCTACTGACAAATCATTCCCAGATAGGCTCAACTTCAGTAATCAACTGAATACATAAGGAATTACTCCATTCTTTTCGATAATCATCGAATCATACATAACACGGATATCAAGGAATTCAAAATCGAGAATCCTTACCGTATCTCATTCGTTCATCGGCCATTTCAGGTCCGAATCTTACCATCTCCTGGCAAGAATCTATAGTAGTTCTGTACTTGTTAGCATATCAATATCAATAATATAGTCAGAATCAGATAACACAAGTACAATATAATCTAATTCAATCTCATTCTCTTTTTACTGCAGTACACAATATATCACAGAATTCAATGATATCAATTCCTTTCCCCAAAAGGTACAAAGATTAATACGACAGTAATACAGACCCAACAGGTACAATATATATCAATACAACTCCGTCCCAGATAATCGTAGGGAATGCATTAGTATATATCAATACATATGCAACATAATCATAAAAGATTATTACGTGCCACTATATCATCACGTGTGTCCTGGGTCTGTTCCTCGATCACTACCACCAGATGATTCTGCTCACTGAAAGCTGCGGAAACCTTTCTGTGGACAGACTCTAGCAAAGTGTACTTGCTGTTTACAGATATTGCACCTACCAGTCACTCCCTGGCACTGCTCCATGGGATGTCTCTCTCCGCAAGTCCTGCAATAAACTCCAGTATAACTCGGGCTAGAACCACTGGAGCTAGATGAACCACTCGGTCCGCTTCCTAACTTCTTAAACTGTTTCTTTCGAGCTTTCAGCACATCTTGCTTTCCACTCGTGCTGCTGCGATCAAATCGGAGAGGGGATTGCTGTGTCTGGGGTTGCATTGCACACACCCTTCCTAATTGTCTAATCAGACTCGCCTCAGCTCTTTTTTGCTTTATTCAAAGTATCAGCAAAATGGTAAGGTCGCTGCATATTCATCAATGCAACTATCTCCGAGTTCAATCTTCTGATGAACTGATCCGCTACAGCTTCATTATTCCCAGCTACATGAGGAGCAAAACGCAGTAGAGTAGAGAATTTAGCAACATATTCTTCAATATTCAGTTGACCTTGCCTCAAATTCTCAAATTCTGCTTTCTTGTCCTCTCGGTACGAAACTGAGAAAAATCTTCGATAAAATTCAGTTCTGAATATTTCCCACGAAATCACTGTACCTCTCTGTTCTAACATTCTTTTACTTGTAATCCACCAACTCCTGGCGGCTTCTCGTAACTGGTTAGGCACCATTTTAACTCTCTGTTCATCTGTACAATCAAGTAAATCAAACAGTATTTCTATGTCATCAAACCAGTTCTCACAATCTTCAGACGTTTCGATACCACTCAGAATCGGCTGCTGAAATAATTGAAACTCATTCAAATTTATTTTCATCTGAGTTTTTGACACATCTATCAGATCAGTCGAAGTACTACCTCGTTCTGGAACTCTTCTAGGAGGAATATCTGATAATCACAGATGTTAGTAGTAACAGGAGACAATTCCGTCTCAATCCCAATCCTGATCAGCTTACCTCTGATCAAAAATTGGTTCTGTTCCAGTTTCAAATAATACATATTACCAAATCAACTCAGATATTCAGGTAACATGTAGCCTAATATACAGTAAAAACATACTGAAATCTTAGCATATACAGTGTAATTTAAACATTATATTCAATCCTATGCTATGTAACTTCAAGCAATAACACATAACATCATGCTAGCACACACCATGTAATTCAACATTATTATCAATCACATGCTAGCAATCACATGCAAGGAAAGAAAACTCATTCTACCCCGCTCACTCTTCTCTCTCAGTCTAAAGGATCTATTGCTCTGATACCACCTGTTGTGGGGACCCGGACGCTAATCATGTTCTTAATTATAATTGGGACTAATTAATCAATTATAAAACAGGGTCTAAATTTTTTTTAAAATGCGAAACGTAATGAAATAAAACATATATACATCTCAGTATAAAAGTACAAGTCCTGTACTACATACATTTATTCAACTAAGGTTTAACAGCTAATATCAAGTGTCCAACCCTATCTCTAATCCAAGTCTGGAGCCTCCACTCTAATCACGATCTTTCCTCATCTCCTCGACCCTGAACCTGTCCCACCTGTTGTCATGCACACATACAAAACAAGACAACAGCCGGATAACTCCGGTGAGAATAAATCCCAGTATAAACAATGTAAACATGCAATCATATAAAAACATATACAAAAGCATATAACAAATATCATTCACATGCAGCCAATCAACAAACATGAATGATATAAAACTGTAAATCAACTAGTCATCACATACTCGACTCAAACAACGCGTCGTCTCAGACTCGACTCAACTCTAACCTAGGGATCCCAATGTCTGGATATTGATAATTATATCGAATCTCATTCGATAGGAATGAATCAACCCTAAACGGCATCGATATAATTCATATATCCAGTGTCTGGGCGAAACAGCCGCAGAATTGGCGAAACAGCCGCAGAATGGACAAATCAGCCAATAACTAGACGAATCAGCCAGTAATTAAGCGAATCAACCAAAATTTAGACGAATCAGTCGATAACTAGACGAATCAGCCAATAACCAGACGAATCAGTCGGTGACTAGGCGAATCAGCCAATGACTAGCGAATCAGTAGTCAATACATGCATACAGTAACTAGGCGAATCAGCCGATGACTAACGAATCAGTAGTCAACACATGCAGTGGCTATAAATCAATAGACTATAAACATCAATCTCATCAATTACAAATATCAATGTAATAAACTAAGTATGTGATTTAGGGAGACTCGAGTCAAACCTCACTCGAGTTGTGCAATCCCAACTCAACATTAATTTATACCTTTATCTTCTCGGTCCGACGAAGACGAAGTATCGAAGTCAACTCTGTCCATACCCAATCTGATAATGACAATCGAATAGATACAATATCAGTATATCATTCAGTTCAAAACCTGTTCTGATTAATACTCAAATCAAAACATAATCTGATCAATGCCAATCGACATATGATACCACAATACAATCTCAACCAATACCGAGTCTGATCAATATCAATTTACGGATGTTTCGACGGTATCACAATACAATCTCGATAAACCCGTCAATTCCAATACCACATATATAATACCAGAACTCACAATTAATATCGGTAGAAATCAGAATCTCAACGATGATATAAATCTGATATCGATTCTTAATCAAATCGACTGCGAAAATCATAACAATTCCATAATCAGTCCGTTTTTTAATCTGACTTCGATTCTATGATGTCTAACATGTCAAGAACATCATATATGAATTCCATTCAATTCTCGCAATATCATAATTTCAAATCGTATATAAACATAGCAAAACTTACGTCCAGTTGTAGCCTGCGTTGATAGGAACACAGTACTGAAGTCGGATTCAAAATCAGACGGACGGTTCGCTCGTAAATCAATTTCGAAAATCACGGACGGAGCCTTTTCCCCGAAGCTTCCTCGGATAACTGAATGTAAATATTTCATCCATTTACATATATATATATATATACACATGCATGAATCAAGAAACGTGGCGACTCCTCAATCAGCATGTCTCGCGCATATGCGCGACCCCAACCGGCGCATATGCGCGAGACCTACTGGTCTCGATGCGCTGCTTCACAACTTCTGGCTCATACGTGCGCCTCAACTCCGCGCATATGCGCCAAAGGTTCTGTCTCAAAACTTTGGCTACAGGACTACTCGCGCATATGCGCGCTCTGACATCGCGCATATGCGCGAGACACCATTACTCGGCGCGTGTGTCTCGGCATCTCTCGCGCATATGCGCGCCTCACTTCGGCGCATATGTGCGAGGTTCTCTGGACAAAACATACTATAGCTCGCGCATATGCGCGGGATCTTCTGCCCAACTCGCGCACAGCTCGCGCATCACGTCGCGCATGTGCGCGAGTGGCACCTCCCTCGCACCTGATTCGTGTCTTTTCTCGTCTGTCCCGGTCTGATCTGTTCCGTCTTTAATCACCTCAATTAATCAAGAAATCATCCCAGATTAATCTCAAATTACGGTAAATATACCCAAATCATTTTTGATTACGGTAATCAAATTCTCGGGCCTTACAAGTCACGTCTTCGGTCTGTAAGTTTTACGATTACGCATTTATTTTAAAGCTTGAAATATTTTTACATCATGATTGCATGAAAGATTTTATGTCAAGATTACGATTATGCATTATTTATTTAAATTTAAAGAAATAGTGGAATTATGCATGTTGGTTACGTATGGGTTATAATTATGGAACAACATGCCTCCTTGACGCTGTGTTGGACGCCCGAGAGGTGATGATGAGCGCCGTCATGAGGACGGTGAGGATCAGAGACAAGGGGAGAACGAGGAGAGAGATTTACCACCACCCCCTCCACCAGACATGAATGCCCAGATGCTAGCTGGGATGACTCAGTTCTTCGCACAGTTTGCGGGAACAATGCAGTGGGAGCCAGACAGACGGGACCGGAGGCCATCTATGAGCGGTTCATGAAGATGCGACCAAAGGAGTTCTTAGGGACGTCCGATCCTATGGCTGCCGAGGGTTGGATTAAGTCCCTTGAGGTTATTTTCGAGTTCATGGGGCTTGAAGATGGAGATAGGGTTCGATGTGCGACCTATCTGTTCGGAGGAGACGCTCGCCTATGGTGGGAAGGAGCCTCAGTGGCTTTGGATTTGACTACTTTGAGCTGGGCGCGCTTTACAGAGGTATTCTACTCTAAATATTTTACTAAAGAGGTGCGTTCGAGATTGACCACAGAGTTCATGACCCTGAGGCAGGGAGACTTGACTGTTACGGAGTTCATCCGTAAGTTCGAGAGGGGATGTCACTTTGTACCCCTAATTGCTAATGATGCTGGAGCCAAATTGAGGCATTTTCTGAATGGTCTGCAGCCGATCTTATGCCGTGATGTTAGGGTGGCTGGCCCTACTACCTACGATGTTGCTGTTTCCAGAGCGCTAGCGGCAGAGCAAGACCAGAATGATATTGAGCGCGATCGCCAGGGTAAACGACCATTTCAGGCACCACACCGTCCTCCTTATCAGCAGCATCAGAATAAGAGACCTTTCCAAGGTCAACCCAAGAACAGAGGGCCGCAGCAGCAACAGCAGGGACGAGCAGTTCCGAGGACAGTGGAATATCCAGTCTGTGCCAAGTGCTCACGTCGTCATGCTGGGACTTGTATGTATGGTTCGGGAAAGTGTTACAAATGTGGTAGTACTGACCACATATTGAAGAATTGCCCCCAGAATAATCTGTCTATCCAAGGCAGAGTTTTTGCTCTACATGCTGCGGAGACTAATCCGGATACGATGCTCATGACAGGTATCCTAAATCCTTAAGTTGTATTTGAAGTTTAAGGTTTTGGGTTAAGATTTCGAACTTAGAATTTATGATAGGATTGCATGTTATAATCAGTGTTAGCTACGGGAATTTAGGTTAGAAGAACTTTGACATTTGCATGTCTATAAGCATAGTTCTTGTAAAACTATTGGGTTTAGCATAATATTCCAATCTTTAAGGGAGAATTTTTATAGCCGGTTCAGCTACGAAAGCCTTGATAGATTCAGGGGCTACTCATTCATTCATTTCAGAAACCTTTGCAAATTCTCTTAAGATCAAATCAATTGGGCTAGACATAGCGTATTCAGTAGCATTGCCTTCTGGAGAGGAGATGACAGCTACTAATGTGATCCGAGATATAGACCTTGAACTTCATGGTAATCTTGTGTATGCGGATCTGATCGTTCTGCCGATGCCGGAATTTGATATAATTCTGGGGATGGACTGGCTATTGAAGAACCGAGTTTTGATTGACTTCCAACAGAGATCTGTTCTAGTCCGACCGCCTGGGATGGAACAATTCTTATTCGAGCCAGATAGGTATTTTAATTTACCGCGTATGATATCTTGTGTCCAGGCTAGGAAGCTCATTCAACGAGGGTGCCGAGCATTTTTAGCTACTCTTGTATCTGTTCCCGAGAATCCCAAACAGTCAGCATCCGATGTTCCTATTGTCCGGGACTTTCTAGACGTTTTTCCTAATGATGTCTCTGGTTTACCACCGGTGCGAGAGGTGGAATTTTCTATTGAGCTTATGCCAGGTACCACACCGATATCGAAAGCACCATACCGATTAGCACCGACAGAGATGGCAGAACTCAAGAAACAGATTCAGGAACTTCTTGACAAGGAGTTCATTCGCCCGAGCTTTTCGCCATGGGGCGCACCGGTCTTGTTTGTGAAGAAAAAGGATGGTTCGATGAGGCTCTGCATTGATTACCGAGAGTTGAACAGAGTTACAGTGAAGAACAAATACCCACTCCCGAGGATTGAAGATTTATTTGATCAGTTGCACGGAGCTTCCGTATTCTCCAAGATTGATCTGCGTTCTGGTTATCATCAGCTGAGAGTGAAAGACGCCGATGTTCTCAAGACTGATTTTAGGACTCGGTATGGCCACTTCGAGTTTCTTGTGATGCCATTCGGTTTGACGAATGCGCCAGCGATTTTCATGGATCTCATGAATCGTGTATTTCAGCCATATCTTGATCAGTTCGTGATAGTATTCATAGATGATATTCTCATCTACTCAAAGAATCAAGAGGATCACAGTCGACATCTAACCACAGTACTGCAGACTTTACAAAAGCATAAGCTATTCGCGAAGTTCAGCAAATTCGAGTTCTGGCTACAGAAAGTGGCGTTCTTAGGCCACGTCGTTTCTAGCAGTGGTATTGAGGTAGACCCGGCGAAAGTTGTAGCAGTCAGAGATTGGGTTGTGCCGCAAAATGCATCAGAGATCCGTAGTTTCCTTGGGTTAGCAAGATACTATCGGAAGTTTATTCGGGGATTCTCTTTCATCGCAGTTCCACTCACATCATTGATGAAGAAGAATGTTAAGTATGTGTGGAGCGAGGAATGTCAGAAGTGCTTCGATACATTGAAGCAAGCTCTTATTTCAGCACCAGTGTTGGCCATGCCTTCAGGACCCGGAGATTTTGTTCTGTATATCAATGCTTCGAAACTCGGGTTAGGCGCAATATTGATGCAGCATGGGAAGGTGATAGCATATGCTTCCCGTCAGTTGAAGATTCATGAGAAGAATTATTCTACCCATGATCTAGAGTTGGCAGCCGTAGTATTTGCATTGAAGATTTGGAGGCATTATTTGTACGGAGAGAAGTGCAAGATCTTTACCGACCATAAAAGTCTCAAATACTTCTTTACACAGAAATAGTTGAATATGCGGCAGAGGCATTGGTTGGAGCTAGTGAAGGACTACGACTGTGACATTAGCTATCATCCTGGCAAAGCTAATGTAGTTGTGGATGCGTTGAGCAGGAAAATCCTCGAGGTAGAGTTCCTCGTCTATCTACTTTGTCGATCCAGTCTTCTCTCCTAGACCGTATTCACAGTGGGCAGTTAGCAGACGAACAGTTAGCTATGTGGAGACAGAGAGATGAAGCCAAGGGCAGTATCTTGTACACAGTTAGAGACGGTATTGTCAGATATCGAGACAGAATATGGGTTCCTAACAGCGATTCTATTCGAGCAGATATTTTATCTGAGGCCCATATGTCGTCGTACTCTTTTCATCCAGGGAGTACGAAGATGTACAAAGATCTGCAGCTATTATATTGGTGGCCAGGAATGAAGAGGGATATCAGACGTTTTGTGTCTGACTGTTTGACATGTCAACTAGTGAAAGCGGAACATCAGAGACCAGCAGGTTTGCTCAAGCCTCTTCCTATTCCCGAGTGGAAGTGGGAGAATGTCACCATGGACTTCGTTGTCGGTCTGCCGAAGTCAGTCAGAGGGTCGAATGCTATATGGGTGATTGTTGATCGTCTTACGAAATCAGCTCATTTCTTGCCTATTAAGACGAGTTTCTCCATGATCCAGTATGCAGAGTTATATATCCGGGAGATCGTTAGACTTCATGGCATTCCCGTTTCTATAGTGTCTGACCGAGATCCTAGATTCACTTCATCGTTTTGGAAGAGTCTGCATTCAGCCATGGGTACGAAGTTGTTGTTTAGCACAGCTTTTCACCCACAGACAGATGGTCAGTCTGAGAGAGTTATCCAGATTTTGGAGGATCTTCTCCGTGCATGTGTTCTTGATTTCTCCGGGAGTTGGGAATCAAAGTTGCCATTGATGGAGTTTACCTATAACAACAGTTTTCAGTCGTCTATAGGGATGGCTCCATACGAAGTACTGTACGATCGTAAGTGTAGATCTTCTATTCATTGGGATGAAGTAGGGGAGAGATCAGAGTTGGGTCCGGAGATTGTGCAGCAGGCCGCCGATGTAGTAGTCAAGATCCGTGACAGGATGAGGACTGCTCAGAGCAGACAGAAGAGTTATGCGGATCAGAGGAGGAGAGATCTAGAATTTGCTGTTGGTGACCATGTTTTCGTGAAGATAGCACCGATGAAAGGCGTCATGAGGTTCGGAAAGAAAGGAAAGCTCAGTCCGAGATTCATTGGACCATTTGAGATCCTCGACAGGGTTGGGACATTAGCATATCGTGTTGCTCTTCCGCCGAATCTGGCCGGAGTACACAACGTGTTCCACGTCTCTATGTTGAGAAAGTATATGGCTAATCCATCGCATGTCTTGAATTTTGAGCCGTTGCAGCTCACTCCGAACTTGTCTTATGAGGAAAGATCAGTACAAATTTTAGACAGGCAGGAGAAAAAGCTTCGGAACAAAATGGTCAAGGTAGTGAAAGTCAAATGGCTCAATCATTCGGAGGAAGAAGCTACATGGGAACCTGATCCAGAAATGAGGAGTCGTTATCCCGAGTTATTCGATAAGTTTTAATTTCGGGGACGAAATTCCTTCAAGGGGGGTAGAGTTGTAGAACCCGAAAATCAGATTACGTATAAGCCATGCAATTATTACTATTTAAATTTAAAAATGATTTATATATATATATGAATGGTCTAATTCATTTTGATATTTGACAAGTCATAACTATTTATTTTAAATGCAAAAGTTTAGTTTTATCTTTTCAGTTAAATACGCGAGGACGGACCGGAGTTTAGAAATTAGAAATAAGATTAATAATAAGAAAAATATTCCTAAATTTAATCTAAGTCAAGGAATAATTTAATTTAAAGAAAAAGAATGTTTTAGGATTTATTAAATTAATTGGAGTCAAGTTAGTAAATAAATCCTATTAGGTTCAATATTTAATTAAAGCTTAAATTAAAATATGTTAACAAATGGGGATAAATTAATCTAGGTATAATATAGTCAAGAAATTAAACATAGCATTTAAATACTTAAATTTTAAACCATGCAATGCCATGCAAGATTTCATTCTAATTTAATTTGTTAATTCACTACAACATAAAATGGTTATTTAAAACACTAAGAATTTAAAATACAAGACTTAATCAACATTATACCATGCAATATTAGTAGAAATTTAATCAACTCCTTAAGCAAATTCAAATGCTTAGTAAATCTCATTCAAGCCACCCTTAAATAGCCTTTAAGGTGAATACAATTCCTCACCTTTAACCCATTAGTTATTAGTGAATTCAAATACAATAATACACCTTGATTCTTCCTTAACCAATCATGCTAGAAAATAAACGAAATCATGCAGAAAAAGGGAGGAAAAGAATCGGCCAGCAAGGAGGAATGAAAAACCATTCAAAGTCCCTTCCACTCCTTCACTTGTAACTCTCATTTTAAGGCATATAATGTCACCTTTAACACCTATTAAATCATTCACCTTCCTCACCTACATTCCCCACAACCTCACCTTCGAAATTACAGAAGAGAACATCAGCAAAATAATCGTGAACATCAGCTGAAACAAGAAGAGGAACCCAACTCCGTGCCGTCACGTAGTATTCGTTGTATTGGTTTGTTTTCTTCAAAAAAAATTCCAGGCATGTATATATTAGTTCTTTGCTCTTCAATCAAGTTATAATAGATATTTTAAATCAGTATGTGATCAAGATTTATGAGAAAAACGAAATATATCAGCAACATTTTCGAAATAAAAGCTGTGCAGGTTCTCGGCTTTGACTCATGTTTTTGTTTGAGATGTTTCTTGTGGTTTCAGGAGGTTGCTCGGTCCCAGGCACACAGGGCTGCTTCTAGGCATGATTTAGAGTGTCTTAGGAATTTTTTGGTTCATTGGTTTCCAGCCATACACAAACAAATACAGAAATGACAGCACTTTTTTACTTGAGTGCAGAATGAGACACGGTTTCTGCCATTGAGTTGTTTAAGTAGAGTGTTCGAACCTTGGCTTTCCTAGGGACTATAGCCATGGTTAGAACCCTCCCTTAACATGTCTAGAGTGTGATCAAATCGGTATTTACAAGCTTGGTTCAAAGATCCATTAGATTTTTACATCAACAATGCAAGAGTCACTCGGTTTTTCCCTTTTCAGTTTTTCTGTGAGTGTGTTTCGGTTTTTGTGGTGCTGGATGGATGATTGTTGGCTCCTAGCTCATAGCCATGGTTCATACAACACTTCATCATGTCTAGATCGAGCTATGGTCAATGAAATGGCCATTGGAACGACACAGGACAGCAAAACAATGCAATACATCACAATACACAGATTTAGGTGCTCTTGGTTGGTACTTTCTGTTGTCCTAGGTGTTTGTTCGAGTTGTGTCTGGCTTTTAACCCTTAGCCATGGTCCAAGCCATGCCTTAAAATGTTGGTAAGAGTCCTTGGGAGGTGGTTCAAGCCATTGGTCAATAAATTTCAGAATTACATCACAAACACACAAGTGCCACTACTGGATTTTTTTAGCCCATGGCCTTGGACTGGACAGTACCTCAATGAGTTAGGAAAGTCATGTTTTTGGCTGTTCATGATTTCGCCGAGTTTAGAGGTCGTACGAGAATTTACGGTGAAAGGTGCCAAAATGACTCTCGAAAGAGTGTTTTATGTTTTTGGATTCCTTTCACCTATTTTCGTGTTTTGCAATTCTTATGCATGTTTTTCAGTATGTTTGTGGTATTTTAACCATGGTTAAACGTCGGTTTAATGTTGGTTCGGGTTGGTACGATACCTTGATTGAAAATCAAGTGGTGGGTCCTAATAGTCTCATTGTTGATTCTATTGGTAAGTTTTGGGATAGGTTGTCAAGTTTAGGTCATTATATTATTATTTGCATGTGTCACATATTAGAATTAGGTTGCAGCAAGCCTGGGAGCGATCCAACTCATCCGGTAAAAATAAGGTTTAAATTATATTATGTGCATAAAAATATAAAATGTTTATTTTTGAGATATATGCTATTTGTCATGTGGCCACCTTATGCTTATGGGTTTGCAAGTCGGTAGGCGCAACCGAGGACCTCTCCGTCCAGTGACTTACGACCGGTTTATGATTATGTATGGGTACGGACATCCAGTCCAAGGGCTGTGATTGATCTCTACCGCCCAGTATACTGTGGTTTAGTCTGATCAGGCGCTCACGTTATGTTATGGGCCACTCTCTTAGAACATTATCTCTACCAGAAAATTATGATATGATATGACAGAGCTCTATGGAGCAAAGCTTTTACGTATGATTTTCAGATATGCACGTAGATATAATTACTCATGATACGATTTTCACCATACGCTTTACGATACCATATTTTTACGTTGCATGCGATTTTATTGTATATTTACTTGTTATTCACGATATATATATGTTAAGTCTTTAGACTCACTAGACTTGATTGCTGTAGGTACCGATGAGGTCGAGACGGAGGGCGTAGATCAGTGAGCTATCTTGGGGCAGCGTAGTATACCCGAGGACCTCATGTTTTAGTTTATGCATTTTTATTATGTTTAAACTCAGTTTTAATATTATGTTTAAACTCAGTTTTAATATGTTGGATTATTTTTAAGTTGGTATTTGAAACAATATTTCCTTCCGCTGTTATTTTAAAGTTGAAATTATTTACATGTTTATTTTGAAGCAAGTTATTTATTTATTTAGAAAAATTTTAATAATTCAACAAAAAAAAAATATGAATACGAAATACGGGCCTTTACAGTTTAATTTAAATAAACATGCACTATTGGGCCCTTAATTAAAATATAAAAGGGTATTGGGCCCATTAAGCACTAAAATAAACCCAACAAGCACAATAACACTCCTGAAAAATATTTAGTTTTGGTATTTTTTTTGAAAATATTGCCCGAACCCTCAAAAAGTCTTCTGAATCGTTAAAAATTGCGTACCGGTAAAAATATAACCCGGCAGGTAAAAATATCCAACCAAGGCCCATTTTCGAAAATCATACTTAAAAACACCTTATATTAAATAATTAAAAATAATTATTCAATAAAAATATTTTTCCCGATTATCTCCGGTCTTCGTTATTTGAATACCTTAAAAAGCCTACACCAACTTACTAAGGATATCACTTCCTTATTTCTTCAATTAAATCAATTGAAAAAGGACAGAGTGACAGTTCCAGCACTTTTCCAGACTCAGGACATGCTAATCAATAAAATGTATTTTATACAAACTAGCATGACCAAGAGATTGGATCTGATGCAGGAACAGATGATAAATGCTATATCTATAGTCACCTCAGAAGTTCGTACTTTATCCAGCAAGGTTGATGGGTTTGACAAAAAAGAGGAAGAGCAGGTATCTAAGAAAAGATTCAGTCAACCAACTGATCAAGGACCAGGTGATAAAAGAGCAAAGAAATGAAGAAGTCCAGATCAGTTAGAAGACGACATGTTTATTCAGTTGAGAGTTTTGGCAGATTTCTCAATCAGTTATTCTTTTATTCTTTTTACGAATCTGTACACTGAAAGAACATTATTTTATTCATAAATTCTTTTATTCTTTCATTATTTGTATGAATCTGTACATTGAAAGAGTTATCAAGAAAATATTATTTTATATACTAGAGCTCAGTTTGATCCGTTCATATATTCTAAGTTTTGTCAAACACCAAAAAAGGGCAAATTGTTGGAAACGAAATTTTGGAGTTTGACAAATTAAGCATGAAAGGATGGAACAACTGATCAAGAAAACTGAAGGTAAGTGAACTTAAGATTCTTAAATTGATAGTTGCCTAAACTGAAGATTAATGCGTATATAATTCTAGACAACTGAACTGAGCAAACTAACTTAAATGTGTTGTCAACTAAATGAGAGACTGATCAGTTACACTACAATTAGTTGAGAATGATCGGTTACACTACAATCAGTTCAGAATGATTAGTTAATCCTATCGGCTAAAGAATTCAACTGATTTTATCAGCTTTACACGTCATCAGTTAAGGACGTAGCCAACAACAAACAGTTTGTACAGAAGTGGGAATGTCGCATTTCAGAAAAGATACGGTGTACGACTATCAGAAGAATGTTGACATGGCTATACAATGGATATAAAGATTCAAATTGATTCATTGTTACCGTTGGAATCAAAGCCTATAAATAGCCAAGAAAATCAGCTGAGAAAGACACGGAAAGAATAACACAACAAATACGAAGTTAACTAAGTCATCCGATTATCAAGCCTTTTAATTATAACTTTACGCATATTCTTTCAAAGTTCAGTTTTACAAAATCTCACACTTATCATACATATCCATAGCTTTTAGGCTATACTTTGAACTTCAAGCATAAACATTCATTGTTGTTTTATTCGATCTTAGTAAGATCAATTGTGCTTAGAAATTACATCAGTTGAGTATTGATACAAATTGTAGTGATACTAAGAGTTTAATTTTTGGCATTGTTAAGATCAAATTGAAGTGAGTTTGTACAAATCATTGTATAGATCAAAGTCTTTTAATGAATATCCTATCTTCGAGATAGAAGGGGTGGCGTAGGAGTTATTGAAATCTTCGAACATCCATAGATCTTGTGTTCTTTCTAGTCAGTTATTTTATATATGTCTTTCAGTTATTTCCGCACTTTTATTAAGTTTACTGTGACTTGATAACAAGATTCCTAAATTCAGTTTAACACTAAACTTATTCGTCCATCAAAAAGTTTTGAAAATTTTCAAGTGTTTATTCAACACCCTTCCCCCGCCCCCCCCCCTTCTAAACACTTTATCACACCCAACCTATCCTAACAAACTACTTAAGAAATTTGGCATGGAAACTTGTTCAGTTATAAATACTCCCATAAGTTCATCAATTAAATTAGATAAAGATGAAGGGGGAATATCAGTTGAGATGGCACTTTACAGAGATTTAAGAGGTTTTTTACTTTACCTAACTACTAGTCGTCCTGATATTGTATTTGATATTTGCATGTGAGCTAGAATTCAAGTTGATCCTAAACAATCGCATTATTCAGCTGTCGAACGAATTTAAAATATCTTAAAGGCACACAAAATGTGGGCTTATGATATGCTAATGAGTCATCATTCAATTTAGTTGGATATTCAGATATAGATTATGCAGGATGCAAACTTGATCGAAAATACACCATTCGATCATGTCAGTTTCTAGGAAACAGACTGATCTCATGGTTCAACAAGAAGCAAACATCTATAGCAACTTCCACAACTGAAGCAGAATACCTAGCTACTGGAAGCTGTTGTGCCCAACTGCTCTGGATTCAGCAACAACTGAAAGACTATGAAGTCATTGAAGAAGAATCACCAATCTTCTATGATAATACAAGTACCATTGCGATTACATACAATTCAGTTCTTCATTCAAGGACCAAACATATTGATGTCAAACATCACTTCATCAGAGATCATGCGCTCAAGAAGGAAATCAGACTGGAGTACTTATCAACTGAACAACAAGCAGCTGACATCTTCACCAAGCCACTTCCCGAGACTATGTTTTCTTACTTTCGCAATATTCTTGGCTTAATTGATTTGTCTTAATATTATTCAGTTTGAATATATTCTTGTTATTCAATTATTATGTTGAATATATTCTTGTTATTCAGTTATTAACAGTTTGATTGCAGAATAATAAAGCAGTAAATCAATGAACAAAAATCATGAATTTTATTGATAATATCGATCTGCTATTACACGATTCAATTCCATTTCTACTGCATCTTGCCAAAGAGACAACCAAAGAGACATATCCTCAGAGGCAGTTCCCCTAGAGCCTTCTAAAAATGCAATTTTATCTAAAATTTCATACTCCTTGATTAGCCTCAAATAGTAGAGACCTTCATCGGTGGCAAGGTCTGAAGTATGAACGACGGAGAGATGCTGCTTATATTTGATCTCAGTTGCCTTTTGTTCATCTGAGGCAACTAGAACATCTCTCTGAAGAGATTGCAGCTCTTGAATCTTCGTCTAGGTGGACATGGTTTCCGCGAAGATAAAGTCTTTGATATCCTTCTTCCAAGCTTCTTCGAATAACAGCCTCTCTGCAAGATTGAGCTGATTGGAACTTCTTGCTTTGTCCATGTACTCTTGATTAATATTATATGCTAAACTATTTTGTATCTAATGACTCTTATCTTATTTATAGAAAGGTTCAAACCAGCTGAAGAAACGAACTGACGAATATGAAGAGATTTCAATCAACCATCTACATTTAAATTATCGAGGATGAGATTCTCTTACTCTATTTTATTTCATGCATTTATTTAGGGAGAATATTTATTTTTAAATCGGTTAATTGATAAGACAATTATTAGTTGGTCTTAAACTGAACTAAATTAGTTTTAACTGATCACTCAGTTATTGACCTAACTGATCTTATCACATAGGTTAACTGATTATCGATAAAGTTCCACATTAAATGTTGTGACTATCAAAATTACGCCAATAATTATCGTTCGTCGTATAGTGATTGACAACATGGCCCCACGTATTCCAATCGACTTTTTACAGTTACACAGCAGGTACACACGTTTTTATTTATTAAAATTAATATTGGACTGACATGTGTCAAAAAAAATTTAAACAGTCACCAACATAAGTAAACGGGCCGCCCTTATTCAGTTCTTCTTCATGATAATTCATTTTCTCAAAAACTTTTGTTAACTCAGAGAATTAAAACTTTCCAAACACTTTTTCTTTTCAAAAATTCACTACTCAAGCAAATGGCAAGCCAAACACCAGCGTTCATTCTCAATGCTATGGCTATAGACTTCGAATCTGCCTTATCAGTGATAGATGAAGCATCTCGAAATGTATTTTTGAAACTCGAAGCTGCTGGTCCGAAGAAATTTCTTGGGCTGGCAAACCAAGTGATTTACCACAAGGAACTTCAAGAAATCAATGCCAACATCATTATCTCTGACGACAGCAAAATCATATCAACCGTCAACAACCAGATGCTGACTATGGATGAGGAATCCTTCAGCAATCTCTTCCAACTCTCATTTGAAGGTTTGTCTCATTTTCTGATATTAAACTAGCAGATATTGAAGAAATGCAGATTTTGTTGTCTGTAGATGGGAAGAAGATTAATGTAGAGCCCAAATTCAGCACCCGTATAACCCATGCATTTATTTGATTGTTAAATCATTTATTTAAGTTTAAAAGGATTTTAGGGATGCGTGATTTATTTAAATACATTATTTTAAATTATTTATGTTTATGTGATGCACGTTAAAACGTTTTCTTGAGTTTCATGTTTCAGGCGATTATTCGACGCGGGACTGAGGGAAAAAGACCGGTGACGATTTTGGAAATTTTTAAATGTGGTATTTTATTTTTAAGTTAAAGTTGGGGCATATTAATTAATTTAATAAGTTTCAGTATTTTAAAGCCTAAATTATGTATTTAGTGAGTTTAGAATTTTTAGAACTTGTAAAGTTGGCTTTGTGCATTTTATTTTGTTAAAAAGGGGAATTTTATAAAATTAGTGTGTATTTATTTTAATTGAGGAGTTTGGTTAAATTATTGTGGGTTAACCTTTTTAATTAGTATTTTTATTAGTTAAATTAGCGCTAATTACTCCTAATTAAACACACACACACACACGTCAATACAACACTCACACCCACACACACTTTTTCACACACTAGAAACCGTTTTTCACACAACACACACACATACACATCCATTCATTTCTTATTTTTGAAAGAAACCTAGGGTTCTAAGAGTGCTTGCAGCCGCCCCCTTCCTCTGATTATTTCCAACGAGTTTTCGTCATTTTTGTTGCAAGAAAATCATTCCACGATCGTCCCGGATCAAGCCTCGCTCCGTCTCCGCTTCGGTATCGCCGTATCGTGAGTTTTTCACATCAAAAGGCACGTATATTTTGTTGTTCCTGCGTCGATCTTGTTGTAATATAAATTTTAATGTATTTTGTATGAAATCATGTTAACGTTATGTAGTAGTTTGAGCAGAAAATTTATTGGATGTGTTTTGAAGAAATTTTTAGATCTGAAATTTTGAACTCTACTGTACTTTGAATTACTGTGATTTTACGGTCGTGATTTTGGGAAAACTTTCAACATGAAAATCGTAGACTTTTTGATACCTTCGATTTGATATAAGATTCAAAATATTTGAATAATAATTGAGTGAGTTATGGTGTTTTTCGTGGGACTGCTCAAATTGCATTTTTTTGGAAAATTATGTTATTGATGTATTCTTGAAGTTTATTTGTTGCAGGCTTCGTTGGGAACATTGGGTGACTGCTGCTGCATTTAAGCATTGTGAGTATGATGTGGGGTTGTTGTTTGGTGCTTCGTCTCGGGTCGATAGGCACTTAGTTGCATTAGAAGTCGTAGAAAGTATTTTGGTGTCAAAATTCATGTTTATGGATTTTGTTGCGTAGTTGTTGTGTGTCGTTGTTTTGGGGACATTTTTTTGAGTTGAATCCTTGTCATAGCGTCCGATGAGTCTCGTTGCATCGGGTCAAGTCGTTTGAGCGTGACTTTTAAAATTGCATCAAAATGTGTTATTTTGGGTTGGTTGTGCGCAGGATTAGTGCCGCAGCGCCCATTCTGCGCAAGCCTGGCGCTGCCCTTGTGGCGCCGCAGCGCTTGGCCTACAGCATTGCTAGCGCCTAGTGCCGCAGCGCAGGACTGTCCAGCGCCTAGGCGCTCGTCCATGACTTTTTAAAACACTATTTTAGGCTCATGTATTCTACGTTTTGTGAAATTTTCGCACATCATTGTAGGATTTGTTTCGGGGGTTGATGTCATGATTTAGTACAATGATTAAACGAGATCAAGTCCCGAGTGATTTAGACGTCATAAGAAAATTGTCATTTTGGGTGGTGAGCACGATTATTATGTCTAAGTATGGAAATTAAGTGCTTGAAATTCATGTTAGCATGTGCAGCAGTGGACGCAAGCGAAATCCAACGAATCCCTCAACGCAAAGTAAGTATGTTTGACGTGCAAGGGAAATATTTTTAAGTTTTTGAGGTATGCTAAATGTCTTGTGACCAATTTATGTATGGGATTGGGAAGCGGTAAAGCATGACCAGAGACCAATCCACCCCGTTAAAGCATTAACGGGTTTAGATCAGGAATGGAAAGCGGTAAAGCATGACAAGGGACCAATCCACCCGTTAAAGCATGAACGGGGATCTCATGAATGTGGCAGTGGATCTTCCCTGTCAGCCCAGTACTGTGGTTTAGTCTGATCAGGCGGTTTATGTTATGGATCACTTGCTTTGAAACATGCCTCTATGCAAAATGATGAAGTTTATGTATGTTCAAGTATGTACAAGTATGCAAGCATGTTTAAGAAAAATTTCACGTTATGGCACGTCTATGAGTGTTTCAAGATTACTAAACTGATCAACTCAACTGAACACAATGTAACTGAACTGAGAATTCTTGAACTAAAGTTTCCCAACTGATAATTAATGCGCTAAACTATCGAAGGCTACTGAACTGATTAAAGCTAACTGAAACTGTGTAGCGAACTGAATTATCAGTTATGACTGATCAGTTACACAGTCAGTTCATTGAATCGGCTAAGATTCAACTGATAAATAAATTTGACACGTCATCAGTTAAAGAGCGTAGCCAACAACTCGACAATTTGTACAAGAGCAGACTGCAACTAGTAGTGGGAGCACAGCATATCATAATGCCATAGTGTACGTCAACGGATATATGACATTTAAACACATTCAGTATTACCGTTGGGAACAAGGCCTATAAATAGCCGAAGATCAGCTGAGAAGAGAATAATAGTGCAATAGCAAGTAACAGTTATCAAGAACAAGAACAAGCAAATTCTCAGTTACAAAAAACTCACGCTCTATCAGATATATTCATAGCTTTCAGGCTATATTTCGAGCACTAGCACAAGCACTTATCATTAGTATATTCGATCTTTTAAGATCAGTTATGCTAGAAAAATATATCAGTTGAGTACTGATAAAAGTGTAAAGATACAAAAAATTTCAATTTTGGCAGTGTCTAAGACCAAACTGAAGTAGGTTATTAAAGTTCTTGTAACAAATCAATGTCTTTTAGTAAAAATCATATCCTTGAGATAGAAGGGGTGACGTAGGAGCATTTGAAGTATCCGAACATCCATAAATCTGTGTCCTTATTTTCAAGTTTTCAAACTGTCTTTCAGTTTTTTTCCGCACTTTAAGTTAACTGATTAACATCGGCAAAAAGAGTATCGAATTCAGTTTATCACTAAATTGATTCACCTTATCGAAAAGATTCGAAAATTATAAAATGTTTATTCAACCCCCCCTTCTAAACACTTTCACTCGCCCAACCGATCCTAATAGTATCATATAAGCTTAAAATTGACTTCTAATATTTTTCTTAGATGTAAACCCTAGCTTTTCGATTTAATTACTTAATTACTAAGCCATAAAGCATTTTAATCCCGAATAAATTAAAACTTAAATATTTTCTTCCCAAACCTTTAAAATAAACTTTTCATCCCTAAACTAAACATGACACCTTAAATACACCCATAAACATTTCTTAGACGTAAATTTAAGCTCCTCAACTAATTTTCAAATTCGTTTTAAAAGTTAACCGTATGTCCCGGTTTTAACCCGAATCGACTCAAAACTTAACCAAATTTTATCAAACTTGAATCATAGCTTATAAACCCCTTATTAACCCTTTTTCATCTCAAATCAAGCCAATTAAAACCCTCGAACAAGTCTAGATACCTGCTGGAAAATTCTTGCCCTTGGTTCGAAAACCCTAACTTGGCACAATCTTAAGTTCCTTCAAGCCTAGGCCCTAACCATCATGTCCAGCCCCTAACCAACCATCATAGGACCTAAACCGAACCCTAGACTAGCTACTGGACCAAGCCCTACAACCCACCCACGAACACAGCCCTCAACCCGTCAACCTTAGCTTTACACGACCCACACTTCAAGCTACAGCCCTAAGCCTTGGACCATCCTTCCTCCAAACAATCTAGGACCATGACTAGACCCTACTAGGACCCATGAACATGTCCCAACAGTAGCACATGGCCTACTCTTTCCTATCCCTCAAGACCAAACCCTAATTCCTCTATCCACCAAATTTTCGTTCAGCCCTTGCCCTCACTTGTTCTAGCCCTGAGCCAAGCTTATATGGACCCTTAAACATGTAGAAAATGGTTTTTCCCATAGTCCTACCATGGCAGCCCATTTATGCATCATAATCATGAGTTTAGAAACACAAAAACTCAAGTTTTGTTAATGTTATGTCATAAAAACGAAAATATACAAAGTATATCATATTTTCCATGCAAACATGATTAAACACATATAATATGATTCGAATGGTGCAAAAAGAAGGTTTAGAAATGTGTCTTTGCGTTTAAAATGCTCGAAATACGAATATCGTAGCGGTGGAACGTCTGTGACGAACGGATGACGCTTTCTGTTTTTTTTCTACCATTTTCTCTTGTCAAAACCTCACCAAAGACCCACTTTGGGATACATGGTAGTCGGGTGATCGTTATTGAAAGGAAGAACGAGGAAGAAAATAGAGGAATGATGGAGAAATTTTTTTTTTCAAAAATCTTCCCTTGCAAGAACAAAGAGATTCGGCCGTTTCTTGCCCACTTTCAATTCAATTAACGTGAATTTTTTGTGAGTGTAGGTGTGATTAGGGGGGAGTGTGTGTTTAGGGTTAGTTATTTAAAAAAACAAAAAGGTTTTTTAATTACTTAATTAAAGGACTTAATCAACCCTAGTTTTTAAATAATTAATTAGGCTCATTAAGCTTAATAAAAATATTAAGACTCAATTTAAAAGATTTAGAAACACCTATTTCCAAAAATCCCTTATAAATTACATAAAATTCTTTGATCCAATTAATTAATTTAAACTTGATCTTAAAAATGCAATAATTCTTAAAGTATTTAAAATAAATATTTTCTTAACTAAAAATAAAAATTTAGCTTTTAAATATTTTAACACTTTAATAATCTTCGATCCTCCGTTCCGGCCAACCACTAATATTCGTCTGAAAATATTGAAATCGTGAAATCAAACAAAACTACCCAATTAATCATTTATTCACTCAAAATATATCATTCATACATCCAAATCATTTAATTAAAATATTTTAGCAATTTAATAATTTTCATGCATGCGGTCTATGTGGAGTGATTTTCGGGCATTACAGTCGCTGATGTCCCCGCTGCCCAATACTGTGGTTACACGTAGATGGATCCATCGACCTTTAGCTGATACGAAAGTCACAATTAACGATCTGAATTCAATAAAAAGAGAACTTATACGTATATGATGAAAGGAAATATGATATGATATTATGAAAGGAAACATGATATGATACAATGAAAATAAAAACGTTTAAGTTTATGCATGTTAATGAAAATCTATTTTAAGTAAAAGTATTTTCACTGTTGCATATGGATGTATATGTATTACTTGTTATCATGGTTAAAATTGAGTCAATAGACTCACTAGTTGTGATCGATGCAGGTGAACATGATGTTGATGTTAATGGAGGACTTGATGATTGAGCTATCTGGCCTGAAGGTGCACACAACCTGATGATCGTTGCTAGTTTTCTGCAAATAAAATTATCTTTATGATTTACGATTACTTAAAAAAATTTATGACTCGTGATGCTTTTGAGAGGTTTTTGAGAGGATGTTAGAGTTAAGTTATTTTTGAAACAATGTTAGGTTAGATCGGTCGACGTTTTATGATTTTATTCATTGAATTACTTTCTTTTGTATTTTCAAATAATAGTTGGTTGGTTTATTTTTAAATGGTGCAAAATATTCATATTTTAAAATCTTAGTGTTTCGGCCAAATGAATTAGAAAGTAGTATAGAATGGAAAAAAAAAGTTTTCTAGTATATCTTAAATAAAAATGAGTAGTAGATGTTTCATAATAGACTCAGTAGGTGTGAATGATGCAGGTGAAGATATTGTTGTTAGACAAGAGGGTTGGACGATTGAATTGGTTGGACTGATGGTGCACTAACCCGAGAAATTTTGCTAATTTTTCCGCACAGTTATGATTTTACAGTACTTTAAAGATTTTCACGACTTTTGGAAGTACGAGTGGTTTTTCAGAGGATTTATGACGTTGATGATATTTTTTGAAAAATGCTAGTTTTAGGTTTGAGTTGACATTTATGATTTTATGACTTTTACTGCAGTTATGAGTTTTGAGTAAATTAGATGTTGAGTTTATCTAATGGTGCAAAAAGTATATATATGTGTGTTGTTCGGCTAAAGCCTTAGTATTTTTTTAAAAAAATTCTAGTACATTTAAAAAGAAAAAGTGTTAGAGACGTTTATATATATATATTCACAAAAGAAATCAATTTTTTTTAAAAATTGTTAGGGAAGAAATTTTTGAAAGAATTACAAATTTTTTTTATAAAAAAATATTATTGCTTATTTTAATAATAAAAAAACTTTAAAATTTTGAAGATGAAAAAAAAACGAAAAAAGCTTTTTCAATATTTTGAATTTATTGATTTCCTTTTATTTAGGATTTCGTAAATCCTAAAATATCTAATATTTAAAATTTTGTATTTTTTAAATCTAATTCTAATTATATCTTATTGACATCAAATTTATCTAATATATTTTCTCAATATATTGTTAAAGATATTATTCATATATTTTTGGATTTTACCATAATAACTCAAATATATAATTATCTTAAATATGATTTAAATTTAATAATATCTCAATTAAAATTACCATGATGGGCGCCTCATTTTTCTTTTTTCTTTTTTTTTTTTTAAATTAAAATTACCAAAAACACAAGATTCTGAAATCATGGGCCTTCCACCCAGTCTCCCAAATTTTCATTTTTCTTTTTTTTTTTGTTTTTTAAAAATTAAAATTACAAAAAACACAAGATTCTGAAATCATGGGCCTTCCACCCCGTCTCTCAATTTTTTTTCCTTTTTTTTTGTTTTTCAAAAATTAAAATTACAAAAACACAAGATTTATAACTCATCGGTATGGTAAAAGTTTGTAGCATCTATCTTCTCTTCTCTTTTCTTCACTCTATATTTTCATTGTTTATTTCATTTGTTTAAAATATGAATGGTATATGCAGGTGGCAAGTATCGGCAGTTGTGTAGGATGTAATGGTTTAGGATGCTACTCAGCAAAACAAATTTTTTTTTCCAAGACTTTGTTACTGGTTATTAACTTAACAATCTCATAGGTGGAACTGAATGAAAAAAAGAATAACACGACGTACCAAAAGATGAAAAAATGAAAAACAAAAAGGAGATTCTCGTATATAAATGAACTTAATTCATTCATCCAAATGTGTTCCAGTTGTTCGCATGTTGTTAGAACCTGCAATAATAAATACAATTCTTAACATCAATCTCTCTTAACACTATTGTTTAAAAAAATTAAACATTTAAAGTACCAGCCATCGATGCAAAATCTTCTTCATCTATGTTGTCATAGTTGTTATGATGATCATGTATAGTTGATCTAGTAAACGACGTATCGTCATATTTACAAAATAAATGAAATTATTTGATTTGTAAAAAATTTACAAAATACACACAATATTAATCAACACATACCCGTTATGCAAAATTAGACAATTGCGCTTGTCATGGAAACAAACCTCGACTACCGCATCCACGACATAGTCTGGCCTTTGAGATTGACTTCTCCTTTGATGATTTCAATCTCTTCTCACACCCCTTTGCTCTTATTTCAGAAGGATCAATTATACCAAGGACCAAATCCATGGTTTTCTTCTTATGACTTTCACTGTTGAAAGTTTTACTGGTGTTTATCTCTTTAATTTTTCTTAAAATATAATCTAATTGTTCATCCAAGAAGTTTGTCCCCTCATCAGTCAACGACGCATCATCAATTGCTACGGAAGCTTTATAAGATAACCTCGAGTGTCTTGACATCAAACTCTTTTCTGGATCATCGATGTTATTTTGCTCAGTCATAAAATATATGGCATCAACCTTTGCAACTCGTGTCCATCGTTTCAGTATATACTTATCAAGCAATTGATACACTTGGCTAATACGAAAAAAAGCTAACATATGTGTGCATGGAATGCCATCGAACTCAAATTTCATACAACTACATAATATATAGTCCATCAGTTTATTATGAGTGAGCACCCTTGGTTTGGAGGAAGAACAACTTTGAAAATTCATCACATTGTAAACCTCTAATTCAACTCCTTCAGACGTTTGTTGCAGAAAATAACCATCACTCTCATTCATTTCACTTTGAAACTCTAACCATTTTTTTCGTGTACACCTTAACCATTTGAGTTTCCATTGGCCTCTTTGACTTAATTTTGGGACACTCATTCAAATCAATATGGTCATCAACTAACTCATTGTGTCTTTGATGTCGGAGTGCCCTATTGAAACGAGTGGTAAAATCCATCAATGAGTTCTTATTAGAGACATACTTCTTGAAAAATGCATGTGAACTTTTAGATCTCTGACTACTTGAGATTCCAGCACAAAATACATGGTTAAAATATGCTGGCACCACTTCTGTCGTAGTTCATACATCAATAACAACCATTCATTTTTTTCCAAATTAGCACACTTGATAACATCTTCCCAAGACTTATCAAATTCATTAGGTGTTGTAGAATTTTGAAGGACGTTCTTTATGCTTCGATAGTAGTCACGAAAAGTCACAGGATTTAATTTTTCTGAAAATTTGTTCAGTATGCGCCACAAACAATATCGATGCACTACTTGTGGGAAAACTTGTGCAATGGCCTTTGTCATAGCAAGATCCTGGTCAAGTAATGATCACGTTTGGTGCACCTTTAGGCATGGCTTTTATGAACTTGTTAAATAACCAAACAAAAGATTCAGTCTTCTCGTCACTTAGAAATCCGCAACCAAAAACGATTGTCTGATGATGATTATTAACTCCTACAAATGGTGCGAAAATCATACCATATTTGTTAGTATTATATGTCGTATGAAACACCACTATATCACCAAATACACTGTTGTCATCCTTGATATAGGCAGGATCTGCCAAAAAACACCTACTAAATCTATTATCCGAATCAGTCTCATAATCAAAGAAAAAAGCTGAACACTTGTCTTTCTCAGATACAAGAACTCAGTTAGTATTTCAGCATCAATACCCTTTTTGTTCATCCCTTAGGATTTTCTCACAGTTTCTAATATCTTTTCTGTGTAACCTACATGCTCAGGCCCTCCATACTCTATTCCAAAAATCGCATTGTTGACAGAATGGTCATTGGCTTCTGAAATTGTGGAAACAATGATTTCTTTGATACTGAGACATTTCGATGTGAGCGTTTGAAGGAGTCGAGGCGGATGATTATGGATTTCCATGAAAGGTACTGACAACCCAATTAGGACCAGTTGTTCCTTGACAATTGAAATCTTTGACTATATCAAGTTCTAACTTCACCACGAGCTCTTTCCTGTTTCGGTTGATCGTCTTTTATATGTTTCATCCGGCGGAGTTCATCTGTATGGCCTCTTTAAAGCATACAAATTTTTTCCAGACAACTTCATTTGTCATCTTTTGTTTCTTAACTATTGCTCATTCTCGCACTAAACCCGGCTTCTCGTGCATTATTGGTTATAGTACGAAAATGCATCATCCAGTGATGCGAATTTCATCCCAATTTTTGATTTTCGATCGTCTGCAACTTGGGAATGAATAACTAATCATCACCACTATTTTCTTCCATTGCTTAGGGAAAAAAAATGACAAACACACAATTTAGAAAAATATGATGATTTCTATAAGTCAAATTTCTTTGACTTAATAGACAATACTATCATCCTTAGTGATGATAATTATAAATCCTATAGTAATGATTGGTTGTCTAAATAATTAAAGGAATTTAAAAATATTTTATTTTTTAATATATTTTATTTCAAACGTTAAGTTTATTGTCAAATTCTGATTTAATCTCATTTCATACACCTTTTGCCGCTTTTACTGAGAATTTGATAGTTACCATTTTCTTGGTATGAGCAATAATTAAGTTCAATGTTAACCAAAATTTTTAATATTAAAGTTGTTATCACATCATAAAATAAGATGAGGTCATCAAAGAACTTAAGCGATCCATCCACCGTTCTAGAAAATAAACACAAATATCAATAGGTGACCTAACAGCAAGAAAGATTTGGGGAAACCATAATTATAAATAACGTATCCATCCTTTACGCAACAAATAAATGTCGTAAGCTTTGTTTTTTCTGTAATTAGAACACAATTTTTAAGCTATGTTCTTATGTAATAGCAACACAAATCTTGAACCTCATTCTTCTGTATAAATGGAATTGCAGCTCCCGTAAATGTAAGGTTGGAAGCCCTAATCTAAAAACCCATTGTAAAATCAACGAGATACGAAGCATACCTTGGTAAAAGTTTCACCGGAGCTTGGACGGCAGGCAGCGGAGATTGGGAGACGGGGTGGAAGGTATCGATTGATGATGCGTGACAAGAGAAAGAATATCTTGTTTGCCGAAGATTTCTGAATCTTGAGCTTTTTGTATATATCTTCTTTGCCGATGAGTTATAAATCTTTTGTTTTTTGTAATTTTAATTTTTAAAAAACAAAAAAAGAAAAAAAAAATGGGAGACGGGGTGGAAGGTCCATGATTTCAGAATCTTGTGTTTTTTGTATTTTAATTTTTTAAAAACAAAAAAAAAAACGAAAAGAGAAAATTTGGGGAGACGGGGTGGAAGGCCCATGATTTCAGAATCTTGTGTTTTTGGTAATTTTAATTTTTAAAAAACAAAAAAAATAAAAAAGAAAAATGAGGCGCCCATCATGGTACACACCATGATTGTGCAGGGTAGCGTTTCTCACCATATAACTCAAATATATAATTATCTTAAATATGATTAAATTTAATAATATATCAAAATTAATTATATTTTTTCTTCCAACCCTTGAAGTTATGAAAACTATTTTTCATTTCATATATGATTTCTAAATTACATTTCTAGCCCATCATCATCATTAATTTGGAAGGCATAACGGAGACCACCTATCCATTATTAGAAGCTCTAATATATCGATAAATAATTAAACTTTTTAATTAATTTATTTAACTTATGTCATAATTACACCAGAAAGTATTAAATTACAACATTTTTCATTATGGAATTTCTAACTGTACAAAAAAACAGTCCATTGATATAATCATTACATGAATTAACCTCTATATACAATACTTAATTGAAGCTAGAAATTTTTCATTTACCTTTTTCAATTACTTCTTATCGTTATTTACCATTTAATTCCTTCGATTTATAACTCAATTATTAATTATTTTGGCGTAACACTCATTTCCAAAATTAACAAATAAGATAATCGTCTTTTATTTCTCGCAAGAAAGAATGAATTCCACATCCGTGAATTCATATTTTCAGTCATTCATTTCAAATATAAAATGCAAGTGTTGAGAACGCACAATTGTAAAATTTAATTTAAACAAAGCAAAAATCACATTGAAACGAACATGAGCCTATAATCATATCAGAATTAAGATTAGTCCATGTATGATCATCTTTATGATTTAATTTGAATTCATAATAACATGAAA